>NC_061862.1:102588781-102649886 GCF_907164915.1 Impatiens glandulifera | reverse complement strand
TTCTTGAAAAAAAATTGTGAATCTACTTTCTTATGAATTGATCGAGTCTCTCATCTAGCCCATTAAATAATAAGTATAGCAAAAAAATTTGTTGTTAAAGAATTGTGTGTCAATTTCTTGATTAGAAAATCATTAATTTAATTCACACATATGTGTTTGATTTAAAAGGATACCAACATGAATGTGGGGACAAATATTTGTATTGATAATAACACAAAAAATATTGTAAATATTATGATAAATAAAATGATAATATATTATTAGAAAATATGTTCTCTACAAAAGATAAAGTTGCGCAATTTTATAAAAATAAATAAATTAATAAGAAAAATATATTGTTTATATTTGTTGAGTTGGTGTTCAAATTAATATTTCAAATTTAACGATTTTGAAATCAAGAAACGTGTCATTTATTCGACATTACATTCATAAAAATTTGAAGAACCAATGTCTTCAAAATTATTTTATGAAATAGATTATTTTTTTTATAAAGTCTTTGTATTACATATAAATTTTTTTATACTAATAATATTTAAATTTGATCATACTTTGACTAAAAGTAATGTGACAATTATATATATCATGAAGACATTGAAAACTATTTCATTACTTGTCTTTTGTACGATATATTTATCGCTGAAAATTACAATAAAAATGATTAAATTCACTAAAGATGTGAATTGCACTACATGAAATATCACGTTGTTATCAATGATATATTGATATTATTAAATGAAAGACTTTACGTCTACAAGTGAATATGTTTACACTTCAAAGTGCAGTCTACGATTCGAAATCTCCTAAAATATTTTATGATTGATAAATTAAACATTATAATCTATAGTTTTGATTTATGTCGGAAAATAAATTTTTTTTATGAAAAATATGTAATCGTTTACATTAAGACATAATAGTTCAAAGACATTTTGTCTACTAGTTAGTTAAGTAACAATATTTTCATAAATAAAAATATATTTAAATGGTAACACTACAAAAAAACTGCTCATTTGCAACAAGTACTCCACAACTATATTTGCATTAAAAGCGACCTTTAGCATTTGTCTTAACATTATTTCGGAATTTCGCTACCACATTTGCAATTACAGAAAAACATTGCAAATCGTTGGTTGCAAATTTGCATTGGTGTTTACATTAACTGTTTCAATAATATTTCAACTAAATATAGAGATATTGTAGAAAATCCATTTTTTCTGAAACGGTAACTAACCATGGTTAAAGTATATTTGCCATAAGATTTGAAATATATATTTTATTAATAAATTTAATGTTTTTCAATAGAAATTCCAATAAGATAAATCTATTTAACAATAAAAATATATTTAATATAAATTGCACTAACGTATAAAATTATGAACTGCAATATGTTTCGCAATAGCCAATATAACAAATATATGAAAATGAAGCAATAAAATTTTCATCTTTCTATAAATGTATATATATTCAACAAATACTGCAATATTTACACATTTTATATGAAAACGTGCATTTAATGAAAACTGCATTAGTTTATAAAATTATGTTACGCAATACTGTTTGCAATAATATATTAAATTTCTTAATGTAATAATCTTCGAAATATATATATATATATATATATATATATTTATAATTTTCATAATAATTACAAATTATGTGTAATTCAATTTGCATTATTTCGTTTAAAATTCTATTTATATTACCCATATTCAATTTTCGTATATTATAGCATTATCATTGGCATTATACATATATGCAACTTTCTTCACATTATGATAAAACTGCAATTATTCCTGCAACTACCTTATTCACAACTTTACATTAATATTAACAATAATTGATGAAACTTTATTTGCATTATTTGTAATGCACGATTTGCATAATTCAAAATAATATTGTTGGGTCAAATTATTTATATTAACGGTATTTTGATGATGAACTTGTGTAAAACTTAAATAAGAAAGAAACTAAGTCGTCTAATTATTTTTGTGCAAATGCATCAAAACGTGTTAAGTTAGACTTAGTTTGAATGAGGTTCATTAGACGTGTTGGTTGTTAGACGTACGGCTAGTTAGACATTCAGTCTAACTTATACGTGATTAGACGTACAGTCTAATAGACACATACTTAGACGTGTAGTCTAACAAATGCGTGGTTAAACGTGCAGTCTAACAGACACGTAGTTAGACGTGTAGTCTAACAGACATGTAGTTAGATGTGCAGACTAACAGATATGTAGTTAGACGTGCAATCTAACTTATACTTGGTTAGACGTGTAGTCTAACAGACACGTGGTTAGACATGCAGTTTAACAGATACGTGGTTAGACGTGCAGTTTAACATACACGTAGTTATACATGTAGTCTAATAGATACGTGGTTAGACGTGTAGTCTAACAGACACGTAGTTAGACATGCAGTCTAACTTATATATGGTTAGACGTGCAATCTAACTTATATGTGGTTAGACATGTAGTCTAATAGACACGTAGTTAGACGGGTAGTCTAACAGATACGTGGTTAGATGTACAGTCTAATAGACATGTAGTTAGATGTGCAGTCTAATAGATACATGGTTAGACGTGCAATCTAATAGACACGTAGTTAGACGTTCCGTTTAACTCCATTAGACTTGATGGTCTAATGGATCCTGCTATTAGACAGGGGTGTCTAACTTCATTGAACTTGACAGTCTAATAGAGCACGTCTAATGCTTTGCTTCAGTAGTTGCTTGAAGTCACCATCCGTCTACCCACGATTATCTAGTTGTACGCTACTCCTGCTCCACTAATTTGTTCAGATCTGTACGACAGCCAGTTGCATCCAATGATTGAATGCCACATAAGTAAATATTATTTCCACTACTTGTTCATTGCAGGACAATTCTAGGAGTATATTCGGGGCACTACTAGATTGGTATGGCCACGATCTTTGTGCATAGAGTCTGATGTACCCGTGTACTATGGAGACTTTTCAATGGGTTCTTGCCACGTTTCAATGCAGAAGATTCGACCGTTGGTACCTGTTCTCTAATTAAAGATCTTCAAGGACAACGGACGAGCTGTCGGACTTACAGTCTATCTTACGAATTGTTTACTTACTTTCTTACTGAGTTTGTACATCAAGAGAGGGATATAATAAAAAGCCTGTCTAGCTGAGTGATATTATTATAACCTTCTATAAGTTGAATAGAGTCTGCTCTATTCAACAGTTAGCTAGCACTGAAACTGTATTTGATTCCAAAAAAAGTAGAGTGAATCCTTCTAGTGGTTGGAAGAATGGGTGACGTAGGAGACTTTTCTCCGAACATCCATAAACAACATTCTGTGTCTTTTTCATTATATTCTTCATTATTTCATTCATTCTTAGCTTCAAACCCAATCAAACGTTTCCGCACTTGAATCGTTTCAAGAGTTTAAAAAGGTTTGCGAAGAATAGAAAGCGATATAAATCCCTAACATGATTTCTATCAAACCGTTTTCTTGAAGTTGTCATCAATAGTTAGACCCATGTCTCTATTGATGCCACCGATCCTTTCAAATATATTTACAAAATTTGCAATAAATTTGTATAATTTTTGCAACCTTCAGCGCAATACTTAAAAAACAAATATTGTAATTCAATTGAATTCAAATTCCTGTATATAAATAATAATCAAAACCAGCTTATATTCATCAATGATTCCTGTATCAATTCTTAGTACACCAACATAAATTCATTACAAATTTGCAAAACACATTTGCAAATGAAATTCACCAACTACTTGTTCCATAAATATGACCAAAAACATTAACAAAAACATGCCAAATTTTACACAAAATTGCATTTCCAAATAACTCCTAATTATGCTAGCTTCAATCCATCCATCTTTATTTGTCCAAACCTGTATCAATTCAACAAAATGAGAAATTAGATTGACTAATTAGTTTATATACTAAACAACATACAATTCTAATTTTTATAAAGCTTTTGAAGCTCAAGACCCATCACACCCATCATGGTGCATTCTCCAATTGCATTTGACAACATTATACAACTCATATATTGGTCATAAAACTAAACCAGTTGGAAACATAAACATGAATTGAAATCACTTGACAAAATTAATAAAACTCATATATTGCACATAAAACTTAATTTCTTGAAACTTACTAAATAAATTTCATAAAACACTAACCTATTAATTAGAAAACATTAAAAAACTCATATATATTGAACATAAAACTAAATCATTCGAAATCTTACTAAATAAATTTCAAAAAACACTAACCTATCAATTAGAAATATTAAACATGAAACTAAATCACTTGAAAACATTAAAAAACTCATATATTGAATATAAAACAAAATCACTTGAAAACTTACTAAATAAATTTTATAAAACACTAACCTACAATTCAACCATCTTAAATCTATCTATTAATTGTTCAAACCTATAATTCAACATACTTAAATCTTTATTATTATAACTAACATTAATATCATTATGATAATAGCATATGAATTTCATTTGAATATGAAGCATATTACCAAATTAAAAGTTGAATGACTAACCTTCTTCATCAGCTGTCCTGATAGGAATGTTTGGGATCTTTTCTTGCCCTGACTTATTCCATACTTCTAGGAAAGAGTCAAACTTTTCATTTAAAGACTGCACTTGAGTTTGAAGAACAACTTTGTACTGAACTAGTTCAACTTGGGTGGACTTTAACAGTTTAATTTTCTCTTATTGTTCTACATACTCTACCTTACATCTCTCAACTTCTTCTTTTTGTGGTGCAATATTTTCTCTTTCTCCTTCTCAGAATTTATAGTTTGTAAAGTAGTAACAATTTCTTTAAGTGTATTTAACTATAAAAAAAAATTGTGTGTTGGATTGTCCATTTTCGAATACCTGTTTTCGACCCATATAGCCTATTCCAAACACATGCCCGTTCTTGGAATGCCCTGCTGCCTCCATTCCACAATTCTGTTTCAGATTTCTGTTCATTTGCATCCAATGTTTCTTGAGTTTGATGAAGTTGAGTAAAAGATTGCTGCATAAAAAATAAAATATAGTTAGTTGTGTATAAAAAATAAAGCTCAACCTTTTAATAAATATAAAATATTAATATTACCACAACTTTTGCTGCCCTGTTTCCACTCCATGTACCATCCGTCTTTTTATGTGTCTTCTCAAATGTTTCAAGAAGGGAAGGGAGTCTTCCAAGTTCCTTTGTCTATTATAAATTATAAATTTAGGTGTTAGTAATATAAAATTCAATCAATTAAATACAACTCAAATAAATAAACAACTTAATTATCAATCTTCTTTGATGTTCTATAGCCGAGATTGAACCCCCACAATATGTAGCACCACCATTTTCTTTGTATTTATTTCGTTTCCTTTGGCCTTTTGTTCTAGTCTTCAAGGGTAACGTATGAGGTTTTTTTCATATCGGATTTTGCCCTAGTAACAAAATTTCTTATCTTGGCACTACCCTTCCTCTTGAAAACTTTATTCACATCCGTCTCCTTAATGGGATCCCACTCAAATGTCTCCTACAACCAGTTATATAAATTTATTAAAGACTTAGAACAATGAAAATCAATTACAGTAATACAACAAAACATACCGTGAATTGTTCCCACAAACGTTCTTAATGTCTTCGAGAACTTGATTCCAGTTCAAGTATGGCCCCCCTCTAATAACCCGTAATAATCATATGTATGTCTTTCAAAATATCCAGATAGAAGCTGCAAAAACATAAAAGGGTTAAAAATGAAGTCATTTTATATATCTAAAGTACAATATACACATAACTTAAATGAATAAACTTACTTCTCTCCAACAATTTCTATGTAGGCCTTTGATGATTTTGAAAGATCATCTAGGTCTACATTCTCCCTTGAATCTTCTTCATCCTCATCCTCCGTTTCAAACCACACCATTTGTTGTGTCAGGTTATGTTTCTAATCCTTTAGAAGGGATTAGTTGAAGATTTTGTTGAACTGAAGTTGAAGGCAGTTTCTTTGGAGTAGACTTCTTATTTTGGTTGGATTTTTGGTTTTGGGGTTTCTGAGTTGAAGTGAGTTGTGCTTTTTTGGGGGGATAAGCCCTTCTTTTTAGGAGACGATTTTTTGGCTACAATTGGGGGTGGTTGTTTTGGGGCTGTTCGTCTTGAAGAGGTTTGTTTTTGTTTGGGAGATATTACCATCTTGGCACGTTTAGAAGATGAAGTTTTCATCTTTGGAGCCTGTTTGTCCTTTTTCATTCTTCTATCACCAATTTCATATTCACGTACATCCTACACAACAAGTAATAAGCTTTTTAAACACATAAATAATATTATTAACCAAACTATAACTTTATCAACCAAATCATACCTCATTAGATTCTGTATATTCAGATTCACTTAGATCCCGTTTTCTTTGAGATTTTTGTATACTCATATTGTAAGATACACTGTTCAACCAATATGAAATACAAAACCAATTAGAACTTAAACAATGGATCTCAAAGTTGAAGAAACGAGAAACGAGAAATAGATTTGCAACAAGCGTGTTCAAGTGCGTCTTTGGAGCAGTGGTGTATAACATTTGGCAATAACGGAATGCAAGGGTATATGACAGAACCCGCAGGAGCGTTGAAGAGTTATGGAAAGATATTGTATCGGATTGCAGCGCCCTCGCGGGAACGTGGACAAGAATTCCAAGCACGGAGCAGAACTGGAATATCTGTAGGAACTGGAATTTACCATTTTTTAAACTCACTAGAATTAAAAGCATTGTAATCAGATAATTCATTTACGTTTTTAGCTTTTTAGCTTTTACTTAGAATGTTAAGACTTCAAAATCATTTTAGGCCTGTCTAGAATGATCTCTTAAACTCGTGGGTTTTTTTTCCCATTTTTGAGAA
Source organism: Impatiens glandulifera (assembly GCF_907164915.1). Taxonomy (NCBI): domain Eukaryota; kingdom Viridiplantae; phylum Streptophyta; class Magnoliopsida; order Ericales; family Balsaminaceae; genus Impatiens; species Impatiens glandulifera. Next base: position 102,642,992 of record NC_061862.1, on the reverse strand, counting down.
TTTTTAATGAAATGACGCTAAGTCATTTTTTTAAAAAAAAAAGTTGAAGAAACTACCATTTTAGAAGTTATGAGCATCATATTAATCAAATCAATGCTAAAGCATCATATTAACTATAAGCATAATAGATCTCTTATAAAGAAATTACCAATCTTCATCATATTACATTAAATAAAAAGGAAACACATTAGCAAAATACATTAAATAAGATAACATTAAACACATTTTAGACAACAATAGATAGCAAGACATCAAGACATTAAACACATTTTAGAATGCATGCTCAATACAAGCCTCCTAAGACATCTCAATAGACATCAAGACAATCAAACATTAGGGAAAACTATTAAATAAAACAAAATTAGGGAAAACAGCCCACCATTAGGGAAAACAGTCAATATAGAAGTCATAATAAATTACAATAAGAATACACAACATACTAATCTCTATGAGAAATTTGTTGCTCCAAGTCCAACCATGGTTACTCGCTCATTTAGAAAAATATACAGAAACATGTATCATCTATTAGAGTTAGACACTAAACCTACATAAATATAAAACACATAATAAATCAACAAAATAATTCAATAGACAGCAATAAACAACAAGAAATAAAGACATCCAATGAAGTACATTTACCATTAGGGAAAACGAAATTAAGAAGAAGATCCAATGGAGTACGGTTATCATTAGGGAAAATTAAATCAAATAAACAATGAGAATAGTTACCTTGGAGATGGATAAGACACTTGTTGAAGAATATCCAATGAAGTACAGTTACCTTGAAGATGGAGAATAGTTATCTATGGGCGCCAGGGTTTGGCTAGGAGAGGCGGCGAAATATTAAAGAATCGGGTATTGAGAATCGGGTATTAGAGAATGGGATTTGGGAGGCTAGGGTAGGCTAGGGTTTGAAGAGATGGCGATGAGAGGAGCGTGTTTGGATAGGCAGCGAGGAGAGGCGGCGAGGGGAGGCAATTGAGTTTGGCTTCAATTTGGGGATGCTAGGGTTTATGGTGTGGGCGGCGATGGGCGGGGTTTGGAGAATGTTTGGAGAGAGAGAAGGGAATGAGAGAAATGATAGAATGGGAGAGAGTGTTTGGTGTTTGGGGGGTGTTTTAGCGCAAAATGAATATTTACGCGTTAGATTAAAAAATTTCGACTGTAGGTAATCGCAATAATTTTTGCATTAAATAATACATATCGCAAATTAATTTTGGACTAAGGAGTTCTACAACTACCAATACATTAAAGTGGAATATAGCGCTGAACTGCAATAGTTTTGGAAATAATATATATTGAAGGCCAATGCCGTTTTTAATGTAGATCAAATGGCAAATTTAGTAATTATTTTTCAGCTCTCAGGTAAAAAATGCATATTTAGTTAGCAACTATCTATTCATTAATTTCCATATAGCACAGAACTGCAATAGTTTTGGAAATAATATATATTGAAGGCCAATGTCATTTTTAATGCAGATCCAATGACATATTTGGTAATTATTTTTTACCTCTCGGGTAAGAAATGCATATTAAGATAGTAACTATGAATGCATTAATCTTCATTTAGCGCTGAACTGCATATTGATGGACAATACCGTTTTTAATGCATATTCAATGTAATTTTAATAATTCTTCTTCTTATTCGCGAGCAACAAAACTTGCAATGTTAAAAGACTAGTTTTCATTTCATATAATGAGAATATTGCAGAATTTAAAAAAACATATTAATCAAAATAATCTATAATTAAGTCAGCAGTAACATTTCAAACAACAAAATCAAAATATATCATCTCTTGATTGTTCTTCCCCTTCTAAATCTTCATCATCTCCATTTGTACTATTATTCGAATCGGTTTGTAGATGATCACTTTCCTCCGAAGCACTTTCAATCAATTCACTTTCATCAAATCCATCTAACTCACCATGAATAACATTGGGATTACTCAAATCGTTCACATCATATAAAGAAATATGAAGGGAATATACAATTCTATGGTAGAATACTCTTATTGATACACCACTTCATTTGTCCATACTTCCTCTATCTTTCCTCTTACTTTTATTTTGCAAACGGCCATCCATCCAGAATCACGATCATTCGTTGTGGTTGGATAGTTCGAATAGTAAACTTGTATAGCTTGTTGAGAAAGAACAAATGGGTCGTACTTAGTATATTCATGTCTCATATTCAACTCAATCAATCTATATGTTTCATTGACTCTAGTCCCTCTAATAGGATCAAACCATAAACATTTAAATAGAACCACATATAAACATGGACCAGGGTATTCTAATTCAAAAATCTCCTCCAAAAGTCCAGAGTAATCAGAATCATTTGCATGAACGCACATACCACTATTCATGGTTGATTTATTATATCCAAAATCATCAGCTCTCCACACATATCCATTAATGAAATACGTTGAATATCTAGTTGTTGGAGTCTTTGGACCAAATGATATGAAATACGTTAATTCTTTGTCAAGCTGATCCCTTCTTTGTTCTTGTAAAACCTTCAAAGTGAATTATTATAATATTTATATCGGAACCAAAATGAGACTTGACATCTTTAATAATGAAAATTAAAATCACCTTTGACCGGAACCATGATGAGAATTGGCAATCCATTTCATTAGGATTTACTTCAACATTCATACCACAAAATGTCCTTATATAATAAAATAAAATAAGTTATCAAATTAAAAATAAATAATTATGATATGATCGTTCAATATCTATAATATGGATCCACCTCTAACCAATTTAGTAGGACATATGTGTGAGCAACTAATGTTTCTTTGCTGGTCATGAATCTCTTTAAACCACCACTTCCACATCCTATGTAATTGAAAATAGAAATTGGTTGTTGATTTTTGTTCAACGACCCTTCCGTGTTCCTTTGAGGTTGTCTAAGTTTGCAATTTACATTCGATTCAAAATAATACGAAGCAAATGTTGATATTTCTTCAAGAATATAGGCATTGCATATGGATGCTTCAATTCTAGCCTTGTTTTTCACCTTATTCTTCACACTCTTTAGAAACCTAAATAAAAAAGGGTACCAATTATGAAGTATCTGTAAATATTTTATACAAAGATAATACAAAATATGTATGCACATACCTCTCGAAGGGATACATCCATCTATATTGTACTGGACCTCCTATTTTTGCTTCATATGGTAAATGTATCAAAACATGTTCCATTGAATCAAAAAAAGATTGTGGAAAAATCTTCTCTAGGTTGCATACAATTACTGGAATTTGAGCTTGAAAGTTATCCACTTTGTCTTGGCTCAAAGTTGAATAATTAAGGTCATGCATGAAATTACTTAAATTAGTTAAGGTTCCCCAAACTAATTTAGGTAATATTTTCCTGAATGCAATTGACAATAACCTTTCTAAAAAACATGACAATCATGACTTTTGAATCCGATCAACCTAGATTTAGTTGTGTCAACGCATCTTGACAAATTGGAAACATAACCATCTTGGAATTTCAATGTCTTCAGCCATTTACAATTATGATATTTTCTTCCATCGTCAAGGTATTAAAACTTAACTTGATTTGTTTGCCTATCTGGCAAGAAGAACAAACTTTATCTTTGAAAAACTTAAATTTAGGAATACCTTTAACTAGCTCTTTTAAACATATACAGTTAATAGTCTTAAAGTTTAGATGGTTAAGTTTCTTATGCCAAAGCCAATTTTGATCGTTCTTAGATATCATGCAAATAGGATTAGATGATTTGTTTTTACAGTTGACTTTATAAAAATTAATTGTCCTATGCCCTGTCTACGGAGTACTTCCCTGTTGATCCTTGACTAAGCCTTCTTGCTTATGAAATTCAACAATATATCATATATCACACATTTGACTTATACTGAGTAGGTTGTAGTAGCATAGATTTTCAACAAGTAGCACGTTGTTTATAGTGAGGCTACCATGGACAATCTTACCCTTGCCCACGGTCTTACTTTTGGAGTTATCATCGAATGTGATTTTTGATCTAGACTCCTTCACAACATTGGTTAGAAGCTTGCTATTTTCGGTCATGTTCCTTGAGCATCTACTGTCCAAGTATCACTTTGAATCCTTCATCCATCTAACCTGTTTACCATGCAAATAAAACTATTTACACCCTTTGGTATCCACATTTAATTGGGTCCACAGTTGACTAGTCCTTTGGGAATCCATAACTGTGTTATTTTGATGGATCTACCAGCGCTAGTTTTAATAACTCTACTTACATTAGGCTTAACATCTCTCTGTCTTCCTTTAGATGAGTCATTATATTTTGAGGCTGAGTTTGATGATACCTCCTTGACCGCTCGTCATGTTAATGTCCAGCCGACCGAATGGCTTTCCTTCTCTTAGGACTAAGCCACCGTGACTTTTCAGTTGACTTCACATATTTTAGTTGCCTTTTAGTTACTGACTCATCTGCATCGTGACTTTCTTGAGTGTTAGTTGAAGTATCCTTGACAAAACTTATGGAAGGAAGTTTTCCTTTCTTGGGTTTCAAATTCTTGTATGACTTGTCTGTGCTGCTGTTGTCATAGCCTAGTCCAACAACAATCACATAATTGGTTCTCTCGTTTTCCTTTGTCAACAATTGAACTGTCTCCTTAAGCTTCTCAATCTTAGAGGATAGTTCATTTGTTTTACCAGTTGTGTTATCTAGTTGAGTTGAAATGAGAACAAACAATTTTTTGTACACAATGACCATGTCATTGAATACAGCAATCAGGTCCTCTCGAGTGAACTCTTCAGAGGAAAATTCAAATACCTCTTCATCGTTGGCCATGAAGCACTTGATGTCTTCATCATCACTATCATTGGATTTCAAATCACTTTGGGTAAAGAATCCATAAATGTTTATTCCAAAAAGAATTTTGAGATGATGGTGGCTATTACCAAGCGTATACCTATTAACTAGTCAAAAGTCATTTTCAATAACTTAGTAAAAATGATCTCCTCTCCAAGAATGTTAACTGGATATGTTGCTCAAATTGGCGACTTTCTTTTCCATCTCAGAGTTCCTGTTGGACCCAGATATCACATCAAGCCTTCATTTGTTTTAACCGATGGCCGAGTCTATGAGTATATCGCTAGATTAGAAAGAGAAGAGATCAAGAAAAGGCTCCTAGGATCTCAAGAGAATCATGAATTTTCAATATTTTTGATGTTGTTAAAGTGGGAAGGGATTAATGAACTCTTATTTTGTGTCTGCATTTGTGAATCATTTTAATTTTCATTAAAGATATATTCTGATAAGCAGTTTTGCTTTATTAAATAAATTATAACTGTTATTCTTATTTAAATAATTGTTATAGAATACTCATGAATAATATAATAAATCATAATGAGCTTTTCTTGGGAATACATTTTGTTTTTCAAAAATGGCGCCTTTTTAACTTTCAATTAAAGCGTTAGGGAAACACGCGCTATTAAGTGACGGTTCATTACTCATTAATAGCGGTTTGAAACACGCTTGTCATTTTCTTTTATAAACATAGTGCATGCCAAAAATTTTCTTCACGTTCTCATTAAGATTTTCCTAAAACCCTTAATTTCTATTTGGTCTACATTCTCTCTAAAACTTCTTCATCTTCTTCGTTTCTGCTAGACCGTCGACATGGCTAAATATAATGCCTTCTCTAACAATGTTATGCATGTGGACATTGAATCCATCTACGAATTTGGATTTCCGGAGATGGTGAAAGTTTTCCGATCGATTGAGGCCTCCGACCTTAGGAAATTTCTGGGCGGTTAGTTTATTTGTTACGATGAAGATGTACGGTCCTTCTTCGATTCGACGAAGTTTGTCGAAGAATCTATATCAACAAAGGTGAGGGGAACATACATTATTCTCTCTAAAGCTTCCTTCGCTGAGATTTTACAGCTTCTAATGAAGAGTTTGGACTTCTTTAAGGTCATTCCCGATAAGATATTATTCGAAATGCAACATTTCTTCTCTAATACCGGTGCTCCCATCAGTTGCAGCTGGAAGAAGAAATATTTGAAGTGCAAGTATCGCATCCTTTGTGATATCGCCGCTAAAGCACTCCAAGGGCGATGAGACACTTTCGATTCGATAACCCAATCGAAGTTCGAAATGATGGCTTCAATAATCAAGGGTGAAGAAGTTAACTAGGGATCGGTTCTCTTCAATGTTCTCTACGAAATTGTGTCTCCCCACACCAAAAGGAGTTTGGGCATTTCATTCCAAATCGGATGGATATTGGAGCATTTGAACGTGCTCACCAGTCCTGGTAAAACCCTTAATTCAAATATTGTCGTATCCTTGAAAATTATTGCAATATATATTACCAGAACCAAGAAGGGAAAGGAGTCTAACTGTGAAGGCTTCGGTCAACAATCCAGTGGTGGTAAAACAGTCGGTGCGAAATCGGCAGGCGGAAGATCGGTGGACGACTCTAAACACATAAACACTTATACTCGTGACGCTTCTGCAAAATGACTCAAATCTTCTAAGGTTGAGTCTACGACTAGTTCCAATAGTATTGCCAAGCCGGACCTGGAGAATCTAGTGAAATCAACTCATCCTGAAAGAGAACTCGGCTTGAGGTAAATATTTCCATTCCTCCGCATTTTAATTCATCATTTTTAAATGTTGCAGTTCAAGAGAAAAGCTCAGCACATTTTGTCACTCCGATTGAGCCTACGGTTTTAAAGGTTCAATCGGTAGTTATTGATATTACAACCAAGGTGGTCGATCCTGTTGTTACCAATCTGTCAGATACTTTTCAAACTGATCGGTTGGACGTTTCTAAAACCAACCGCCTAGATGATGTTCTTCAAACTGTTCTTCAAACCGATCGGTTAGTTATTCTCCAAACTGATCGGTCAGATATTCCTCAAACCTATTGGTCAGATGCCGTTCAAACTGACCAGTTTGATGCTTTACAAACCGTCCAGCCAGAAGTTGTTGAAACCGATCAACCTGATAGAATTCTAGTTATTCAACAGGAGGTTTCAACTCCGGTTGTGGTCCCATCAACGGGTAAAAATGATGATAAGGTGGATGATGTAGCCGCTAATAAATAATTTATCCCTATTCTTTCCTTTCCGCAAGGGATTCTGTACTCGTCGGCTGCTCTCAATGTAGAAGTGGAAGATGTCATAAATGAAGTTTTAGTAAAAACAATCCCAAGGGCTTCTCTTTATTTGCTCAAATGAGAACAGTAACGGGAATTGAGTTCAGAGAACCTGTTCCGGACCCTAAACCCGCTGAAGTTGTAGGAGTCGGAAAAGGTATTGCTTATTCACCTCCTGACTCGTCTCTCAATGTTATTCCAAAAGCTCAAACATCTATCAACTTGATACTCTAAGAGGCTGAAGCTGTTGCCAAGATTAAAATCGATCTTTTCAACATTTGGGTAAACGTCAGATTAGGCACAAGTTTCAGTGAGGTGCTCTAGATGTTGTAGATGATGAGAAGTGGTCTGAATTGCTGAGTTTGGTAAAGGTGATCTTTTCCATAACCAAAACTAAATCTATTACCGAAGCCCTCAGAAGAAGTGAATTTGTGGAAGCATTTGTAAGAGACTGCGCTATATTCCCTTACTATAAAGACTATAGAAAGAACTATGATATGTTTGCTAATATAGCAAGAACGGACACGGATGTCATCAATTATTTAAGAGGGCTATATGAGGAGTACGTTTCTACTACTCATAGATATATGGATGGTAGTGAACCCTCCAACTCAAAAGAATTTGGAATTCCCTCTCCTCAAACCAATCTAAATGATTATGACGAGGACGAGTTTATAGAATTTGTTGAAAATTAGTCCTAAAGCTTCTGCAGATGAACGACCTCATGAATTGTTCCATAATAATTAGGTAAGGGGACCATGTTCTAAAGAGCAGCATCCTATTCCAAGACAAGACTGGGTGCGTATTGGAAAAGCTTTGGAGATAACATCTACTGACAAACTATCAACGAATGTTTCCTCCTCTAAATCTGATGAAAGCAAGAAAGAGGATGAGAAAGATAAAGCTCGTTCGAATCCATCGTCCATAGTCGAAAAGGGTCTTTCCTCCTCTCATCAAGTTGAAAACCCCCAACCACGATTGGTAGTGAACTTTCTCCTCTAGAGTAGGCGACTATCGAAAATTAGGCTGAAGTTCAGAAATTCAAGCAGCCGACCCCTACTCATTCTACTTCGGGTAAGTCCAATAAATTTAAAAAAGTCTCCGACTTTATTCGTAAAATCATATATGAGATTCTTGAAGAACCGGTCGGTCAACAAAATGTTGAAACAGAATCGGAGATGTCTATTCAAGTTAGTTCCCATCCTGCTATACCTATATGATATGTTCATGTTGGATCCCATATTTCCTCTCATTCTAATTCCGAGGAGGAGACACCAAACCGATGGATGTTCAAAAAATTGAAATGGAGGCTATGACTCCGTGGCAAGAAGTTTTCTGATCCTTCAGTTCACGATTAGACCGAATGGAGGACTTGCAAGCATCCTCCTCAAATGCGCATAATCAAGAGCTACATAGGATGCGACAACATCTTAACAAGGTGGAACCTTTCTTCAACAAAACTTTCGATCTCTATAGCAAAACTAAGTCTTCAATTGATGTCCTTGTGTCCTAAGTAATAAAGATAGCTAAGTCATTCAATGTTGTCGATGCAGAAAGAATGAAAGAAGTAGAGACGTTTGCATAAAGATTTCAGGATGAAGAAAATCCAGCTGCTAAGGCTACTAAACAAACAGCTGAAGCTGGTGAAGAGGACAATATAACCTTATCAAAGATGGCAAACCAACGAGAAAAACCTATCTTTCGTATCTCTTTCTCAAGACGAAGCATAGCTCAAAATCCATTCAGGTATCCTACTTCTCTTGAATACTATGCTCCCCGAGGTGGTGGATCTCAAGCTCTAAGAGGAAGGTGTCGCGGACGTGACACCGGCGGTCAAACCACTGGAAACTTTGTCATTGTCACCAAAATGATGAAGGACATCTAAAAGGTGGTAGTAACCAACATAAGAGTTTTCCTTTCTCTTTATTACATTACCCACGAAGTAGAGAGAACTTCAAGGCAAGAACACTAAAAATTTTATAATTATTGTCTTTCCTTATTTATTAACTGAGAATTCATTGAACAAATTTTGTTGAACCTTATTTTTTTTTACTAATTGCATTTCTTGTCTTGGTTATCAAACATGAAAAATTGAATGATGCATGCTTAAAATTTGGTTAACTACTGGTTTTGATTAGTTTAGGATAAAACTATCAAAAAGGAGAAATTGCTAAATATACATTATTGGTTTTGATAATTTATTCTAAACAATCAAAGAGGGAAATTGTTAGATTAAAGTAGCTAATTAACTTGCGATAATTACCCAACGATTATAAAATTATCAGGTTTTGATAATTTAGATTAAATAATCAAAAATGGAGAAATTATTAAATAAAAGTATTAATTATAAGTGTATAAATAAAAACTGAGTTGTGTTAAATTAACTTTGTGCAGATTGAAGAAAACCGAAAAAAAAGTTGTCTGGTAGTTGATCAAATTCGGCACTTGATCAAACTTCGGTTTCTGCAAAGAGGCACTTCCTTTTTTATCTCCAATTCGGTATTTCTCCAAATCAGTATTATATGAGATTGATATTATGTTAAGGAGCGCGTACAGTTTTAATCGAGATCAGTTTTCATATATCAAGATTGGTTTTATATCGAGATCGGTATTATGTGAAGATGCAAGTCCGATATTATATGAGATCGACTTTATATAAATGCGCTTCCAGTTTTATATGACTTCGGCATTTTATCAAGATGCGTCCGGTAGTTTGTGAGCTTCCGGTTTTTATATCAAATCGGTATTTTACAGAAACGTCATGTAGTTTATCTAGATCGGTTTCTTGATAAGCGCTTCCAATTTTATTTCACCTTTGGCTCTATATATCCAAGCCTTTCGGTGGTTTACCAGTTCAGTATTATATCAGAATGCTTCCGGTATTTTACCATTTCAATACTATACAAGAGTTACCAGTTCTTGATCAAATGTAGCATTTGATCAAGCATTCTTTATGGACAGTCTAACACAAAAAAAACCGAGCCAGACCTAAAAGAATGTCACGTACCAAGATAATTCAAATCCTACGAGTTGTACGTTTCTCATACATCACATTCCATTAATGAGTATTTGAATTACTATCATACAGTACATATAAGATCAAAAGAGGATCTTCTTTAATGTACTATTCTGGAACACAAGCAATCAAATTAGGACAAGTTTCCTCTGAAACAAATATGTCCGTTGCAGTTTGCCTATTTAAGAAAAATATAGAGGACAATTTGCAGCACCCCTATTTTGAAGCCGCTTAAAAATCGGTTTTCATACTTTGATACAATCGTTTATACTATTTTACACAAGTTCAACACTGATTCTCTCATTATTCTCTCAAGCTCTCAAAGTCCTAAAAGCTTACAAGTTGTCTAGAGTGTTAAAAGTTGTATTACATGTTGTTCATTCTGTGTGATTTTTTAGTATTGTAAGTTTGACAAATTTTGTTTCTGGTCAACGGAGTGTGTTCTAGGAGTTCGAAAACAGGCAGTGTCCAAGTCCTAGTTGTCCGACTGGGTTTGTACAAGTGTTGTATTCAAACCAAATCTTCTAGTGAATATCCTTCTCAAGGTTGGGAAGAAGGGGTGACGTAAGAGCTTTTACTCTGAACATCCATAAAACTTCTTTGTCTCGTGATCCTTTATTTTAATTTTATTTATCTGCTGCTTCAAGTCTAAACAAACAGTTCCAACCTTGAACTCCGTTTAAGAGTTATTGACGAATTGTGAAGAATAGAAACGAATATTAACTTCTAACAGAGTTAATATCAAAGCGAAGTATGTAAGCGTTCAATATAGTCAGACCCACGTCTTTATTGTTGTACCCGATCTTAACACTTTGGGATTTGTTTTTCCTTTTTTTGGCTTTCGGGGTGTATCTAAAGGAATCAGTATGTTTTTCTCTTGTGATAGTCATTGAGACAACTACCTGAGTGAGCATAAACGGTGATTTCAACACCTCAACCTACACGGGAGCGTTTATACAAAGGGGAATGATATGTCCTTTCTCAAATTGCGTCTTTAGCTTGGCTTTTGGGGTTTATTCTAGTTATTTTTTCAAAAGCCTTCCATAGAAGGTTAATTTCTTGGATATTCATGTATCACAAAAACAAGCTTATTAAGAATATTCATTGATTAATTTTTTTTTGAAATCAGGGTCATATTCGTGACATTAGTCACTGTTTGATTAACAAAGTGCTTTTAGCTTTTTCCTCTACTTATTTCCTTAAATCCTTGTCACTAGTTGGTGGAAAGAATCAATATTACTATTTTCTTTATACATTAGTCAAGACAAAACTATGAGCACTTTTTTCTTTCTTTATTTATTGATTGAGTTTGAGATTAGACATATATATAGGCTGTCTACGTATCTTCTTCATCCTTAATATATACTTTTTATTCTATTGGAAGAATTAGGTCTCACGTAGTTCTCCCTTTCATAGTGACATAGTTATACAAAACTAGAGGTCAATTAGACCATTCGAGGCTAGAGACTAAACCCATTTTAATGCTGGTAAGGCTAGATTGGGAGCCGTCATATTTCTAGTAAGGCTAGATTGAGAGCCGTCATGGTACTGAAAGGCTGGATTGTGAGCTGTGATTTACACAGATTGATATTACACATAATATCATTTTAGTGCGTCTAGATTGCTTGGAGTGATAAAATCTTCACCCTCAACAATAGATAGGCGAAATGCACATCAAAGAGGATTTTCTTGATTAGGAAGGGTTTTCCCATCGTGGTCGAAACATGCCCCTAGGGTCTAACAGTTCTCGGGTTCGTTTGAACACTAAGTCACCTTCTTTTAAGTTCCTAAGTTTCACCTTTCTATTAAAGGTATCAATCTTTCGATTCTAGTATACTTGGGTTTTGCATAACGCATCCAACATTTGTCTTTCATTAACGTCAACTAGTCATGTCGAGATTTTACCCAATCATCTTCAATGACTTGGGATTCTGAAACGACTCTCAATGTAAAAATTTCAATTTCAATGGGTTGTATGACATCTATAACGTATACTATAGAATAAGGAGCTTCGTCTGTCGATACTCGAGTAGTCATACGATATCCCCATAAGGAAAATGAAAATTTCTTATGACAATCCTTGTATGTGTTGTTCATCTTTTTAATGATCCTAATCACATTTTTGTTATCCGTTTCGACTGCGTCGTTAGTTTGGGGTTGATAGGGCGATGATTTATGATGCTCAATTTTGAATTATTTGAGAAAGGATAAAACCATTCCTTGGAAGTGTCTTCCATTATCTGAAATAATGGCATGAGGTACCCCGTATCTAGCGATGATGTTAATACAAATCAACTTTGTCACTTGAGTAGATTTCAGAATCTTGTATGACACTGCCTTCACCCACTTTGATAAATAGTCGATGACTACGAGTATGAACTCATGTCCATTTGATGCATGGGGATAAAATTTTCTAATGACATCAATGCCCCATTTAGAAAATGACAATGGTGATGTCATCTGTAAAGCGAAGATGCGGGAGTATGTTTTAGATTAGCATAGATTGGACATTAGTGACAACGTTTTAGATAGATGACACATTCTTGTTCTATATTTTACCAATAATATCTGAGACGAAGTATTTTCTTAGCAATGGCTATTCCATTCATATGTGGACCACATACTCTTGCATGTACTTCCTTTATGATCCGTCGTGTTTCAAGACCATCCACGTAGAGCATGTTTTGACCATCAAAATATCGTCTGTATAGCTTGTTATCTATCCAAACATATTTTTTGGAATATTGGCATAGGTCTCTTCGTTATTTAGCTTAGAAATGGGACATATATTGTCCATACTCGATATATTTTTGAAGAACACCGAATGATGGTTTAGTGGGCATTTAAATAGAGGCGACCACTCCAATTTTGAAATTGGGCTTCTGTTTCTGTCAGGTTTTAAGAGATTTGACCTTAATTTTAATAGGGATTTAGGTCATAACTGCTAGCGTAGTTAAAGCATCGGCAAAGCGATTTTGACTTCTTGGCGCATGTACAAAAGACACGTGATCAAACTTGTCGATAAACTAGAGTAAGCAGGTATGATATGGTTTAAGATTTTCCCCTCGTACTTTCCATATTCCAATGACCTAGGATATAACCAGGTTAGAGTCGCCAAATACATCTAGTTTAGTGCTCCTCGTTCATATACAATTTTGAGGCCTGAGAGACATGCATCATACTCAGCCTCATTGTTGGTTACATAATATTCTAACTAAATCGAGATGGGATTATATGTTCCCTTGGGATCTATCAAGAGAATCCCAATTCTATATCCATTCTTGGATGAAGGTCTATCAAACATTAACTTCCAAGTGTCTGAAGAAACCATCATTATGTTGTCATCCGAAAAGTCAAGTTCATAGGATGGCTCGATTGTAATAAGTTGATCAGCCATGAAGTCTACAACAACGTTTCCTTTAACAGATTTATAAACCGTATATTTAATATCATATTTAGAAGTCATCATCATCATCATCCATTTGACGATTCTAGGCGACATCAACGTTCGCCGAAATAAATAATGGATTGGATCCAACCTGAATACCAATTTTATAGGGTGGGCTTCATATAATTTCTCAATCTTTTGGTGACCACATTTTTTTGGATTTCGAATATTTTAATTCACATCCAATCATTCTTTTTCATATATAGTAAACGGTAATCTCGAGCTTATTCTCGTTTTCTTGAGTCAATAGGTTGTCCATAGCCGAATCTATCATTGTGAGGTAGAGAATTAAGGGAACGTCTGGCCTTGGTGTTATAAGGACCGATGGTGACTTTAGATAGTCTTTGATTTGGTGAAATATTTTTGACAAGTTTAATCCTACTGAAATTTATTATCCTTTTTAAATAACTTGAAAAGGGCATCATATGTGAGGGTTAGTTTGTTAATGAACCAACTAATGAACTGGGTTTTGCCGAGAAAACCTTATTCTTCTCTTTCATTTTGAGGGGTAGGCATAACCGTAATTGCCTCGATTTTGGATGGGTGGATTTCTATTCCACGTTAGGTAATAAGAAATCCTAACATCTTACCAGCGGTGACTCTGAATGCATATTTTTTTTTGTTTAACCGAAGTCGATATTTTCTAATTCTTTGCAAGAATTTATCCAAGTTGAGAATATGTCTCTAGCTATCTTTAGATTTCACGATCATGTCATCTATATAATTCCACTTTTGATGGACGAGACGTACTTCTCAACTTCTATGGTGTTTAACCATGAATCGTATTTATTGATGAAGGGTTATTAACCTGATGGATTTGATCTATTTCTATGCCAACTAAGAATATCGCACAACTAAATCCAATCCCTCAAATGAATATCTTTGGAATTGAAGAAGAGAGGTATGCCAAAGATAATCCGATCAATTATTTCACCCAAATCTTTGAACTCGTCGTCCATGCCTCAACCCCAATCTCTTTCGCGTCTCTACAATTAGCACCTCAAACTTGTCACCCATGCTTCATACCCCAATCTCTTCTACATCCCCACAACTAGCACCTGACTTTTCTAGTATGTTCTTCCGCGTCTCCACAATTAGCACCTCAAACTTGTCACCCATGCTTCAAACCCCAATCTCTTCTACGTCCACACAACTAGCACGTGACTTTTATAGTAATATACGGAACAAGAAAAAGAGGTACATTAATATTTAATTTAAGATTGATTTGAATTTTCATAAGTTATTTACAAGTATTTTAATTAATACACTTATAAAGCTTCTAATAAAAAAATATAAAAGCTTCATTTATCTTACTTTCTCTAATCCTTTAGAAAATAGATAAAAACCTTATATCATCAAACTTCCTTTCTAGTGATTTATCTATTATAAATGTAACATTCAAAATATTTTAGGGAAATAAATTTAAAAAAAAAAATAATCTCTTTATACAAATATTTTGGAGGTGAGCTTGAAAAAATATTTATGGAGACATTAATAGCAGTTATTTACATTTTCATAAAGGAGGTATGTATGACTTACCATTTTCATAAAGGAGGTATATAAATATAATTGTTTTACCATTCAAAGAAAATGAGTTTTATGTGGGTTTATAACATCCTACATGGCTCACTTTTTTCTTTAATTAATTAGGACATAGGTTCAAAGCTATACTAGTATGCTATAAGTATGCAAAAAAAAAAAAATATTTGTGATATGTCTGCAATCGATTCAATACCAGAAGTTACACTTCAATAAGGAGACAATTACTTGACAACAATTAAATATGAGGTGCATTTTATTCTCCAATTTTTTTTTATACATGCCATATTATACATTTAGGGACAACAATTTAATATTTCATATAAACAATTACACTTTCTAAATTGTTTTGATTATCTTGTAGGGTCTATATAAAATTGTAACATTATCAAGGTTGATTTTTCCTATAAGGCCAAACACATCTGGATTCACAATAGAGCCATTGAACTGAATTTTAAGCGCCAATGAACTGAATTTTAAGCGCCAATGAACTTCATTTTTAGCGCCAATGAACTACATGTTCAGTGCCTTTTTCAGTTAGAAAACATAGTTTTAAAAAGTCAATACCAGTGTTAATTAATTGCATGTTCAATGCCTCTTTAAATTAAAAAAAAAACATAGTTTTTTTTCAAAAAATAATTCTTGTTCAGCGCTATTGAATTGCATGCTACCGCACAATGAACTGCATGTTCAATTCTTATATTCAGAATTCTCTTTACTAACTTGACTTATTTTTTTTTTTTGGAAAAGAAAAGTAATGGAGGTGTTGAGGATCAAAGTCATCCATGATTCAAAAGAAAACACTATAAATAGGAATTCAATGACTACATTATGTTTTGACTACTACAATAATAAATATGTAAATTAACTTAGAAATGCATAGTGATGTATATATGACCAAATTTTGTTATAGTAATTTTGTTATGATTATGAAATGAAATGTATATTTTGTTATAGTAATTTTGTTATGATTATGAAATAATGTAGGTATATTTTGAAAAAATACTATGTTTTTTGAATTAAAAATGACAAAAATATGAAATTCATTGGTGCTGAACATGCAGTTCATTGACGCCGAAAATGAAAAACTTTATGAAAAAACAAATTGTTTTTAACTTAAAACTAACAAGAACATAGAGTTCATTAGCGCTGAACATGCAATTCATTAGCGCTGAACATGCAGTTTATTGACGCTGAACATGTAGTTTATTGACGTTGAACATGATAAACTTTTGGAAAAAAAACAAGGTTCTTTCAACTTCAAAATGACAAGAACATTGAGCTCATTGGCATTGAACATGCAATTCATTGGTGTTGAACATACAGTTCATTGACGCTGAACATAACCTTTTTTTTAAAAACTAAGTAATTTTAACTTCAAAATGATAAGGACATGAACTTCATTGGTGCTGAACATTATTTTTTTTTAAATAAATTATTTTAACTTAAAAGTTACAAGAATATGGAGTTCAATGGCGTTAAACATGTAGTTAATTGGCGATAAACATAATAAACTTATTGAAAAAAACCATATTTTTTGAACTTCAAAATTTGAAGAACGTGGAATTCATTGGTGTTGAGCATGAAGTTCATGGACGTTGTTCATGGACGCTGAAAATGAAGTTCATTGGCATTGAACATGAAAATTAAAAAAATATGGCCATGTTCTTCAAATACATATTAATCTAATTATTACCAACATCACTTCATATTGTATATTTTTTCATATTTTTACAAGAGCATTCCCATAAAAGTACATTTTTAAAAAATATAAAAATACAAGAACATGTTCTTGTTCAGTACCTTTCAGGTTAATCGAACGATTTGTTCAATGATTCATCTTCTCCAACGTTGTCTTTGTTGCATTCATGAACATTAAAACAGAAGAAGTTAGGCGTTATCTATACAAAAGAAAAAGTCTTTTGTATAACTACACCTGAAAAACCTACTATTATGATAGGATCGGCTTATCAATAAAGACGGGGGTCTGGCGATTGATGAAGGCTTATGAAAAACGGTTTGAAAGAAATCTTATTAGGGATTTAATTCACTTTCTATTCTACGCAAATCCTTGTAAACACTTGAAACAGAATCAAGTGCGGAAATGTTGACATAGGTTTGAAGCTTAGGATCAAGAATGAGAAGATGACAGAAATGAACAACACAGAAGTTTGTTTATGGATATTCGGAGCAAACTCTCCTACGTCACCCTTCTTCCAACTATCGGAAGGATTCACTATAATATGTTTTGAATTAAATACAGTTTGCACGAATAGCTCACTGTTGAACAGAACAGACTCTATTCAACTTACAATATGATGAAGAATATCACTCAGCTACAACTAGAGCACGTGGGTAGGCGGGTGCTAGCTTCAAGCAACTGTTTAAGCATGGAATTAGACGTATTTCGATTAGATGACCTCGTCTAATGAAATCAAACGTCCCAGTCTAATAACAGAATCCATTAGACTACCTGGTCTAATGGGATTAGACTTTACGCCTAATTACAATCACTTCAGACTAATCTGAAGGAGTTAAACTGCATGTCTAATATTCACATTTCATTAGACTGCACATCTAACTCCATAAGTTAGACTACAAGTCTAATTACAGTTCTACTTTAGAGTAGTTTAAAAGAGTTAGACTACACGTCTAACTTTCACCAGTTAGACTACACGTCTAACTTTATCTTTCTATTTCGAATGCACGTCTAACTTCATGAGTTAGACTGCACGTGTAATTACGAGTCCATTAGACTGCACATCTAACTCCACGAGTTAGACTGCACGTCTAACTCCACGAGTTAGACTGCACGTCTAATTACGAGTCCATTAGACTGCACGTCTAACTCCACGAGTTATATTGCACGTCTAATTACGAGTCCATTAGACTGCACATCTAACTCCACGAGTTAGACTGCACGTCTAATTTTACTAGTTAGACTATACGTCTAACACCACTTAGTTAGACTACACGTCTAACTTCGCTAGTTAGACTGCACGTCTAACACCATGCATTTGATGCCAAATCGGTCTAATGAACCTTACTAGAACTAAGTCTAATGTAATCTCATTTCGATACACCTGCATCAAAAACAATTAGACGCATATATAATCTATTCATCATTTCATCATCAAAATTCCAATAGTCAAAGTATTTCATCACTTAGTCAAAATAATTTGACCCAATATATTATGACATAAAAACTATAATCTTTGACATTGTTTATGTAGTGTTTGAGTTCACGCATTGAATAGATCTAGAGCTTTCGGTTTGAAGACAATTTTTGCTAGATAGAGTTGAGAGAGAGAGAGAGATGAAATGATAGAAATGTACAATAAATGTATATAGATATTTTATTTTATTTTATCTCCTACACATGTGGCAGACCACGTAGGATTCGTGTACTTATTTTTGTTATAATTCAATTGACCCTATCATTTCTCCTTAACTAAATTACCCTATATAGATTATAATTGAAATGAAATTAAATTCATTCTCTGTTTTCAGATAAACCAGATCTTTTCTCATGGGGATTCAGTCTTTGGTCAAGAAGATCGAGAGAATTATGAGTAAATTCTTACGGGGATTGTCTAATTCCTCATTTTCTCATTTAGTGAGATGGGATATGGTTAAATTAATAAAAGAGCAATAGGAACTAGGAATCCACGATCTTGTTTCTTTTAATAAAGCTTTATTATCCAAATGGTTTAGTAGATTTGCTTCTGAGCAAGATAGTATTTGAGCTAAATTGATTAAATGTAAATATGGTCAAAATGAGTCTAGTTGGTTCACCAAAAAATCTTATAAACTCGTGCAATGCAACATTTAGGGAGGTATTTATGTCATGTGGAATGGTTATCAGGAGAAATCAATTTTTATTGTGAGTGATGGAAGTTCGATTAGTTTTTGGGACGACACTTAGTGTGGTGGTAAATGTTTGGAAAAAGTTTTCTCGAGCTTGCTTCTATTTCTATTTGTGGAAATTCATCGGTCAAAGATATATTTGACATTCGGTCTAGTGTTTTTTCTATCTATTTGATATAGAAGAAGATTGAACAATGAGGAAAGCATGTCCAATGATAGACTTTTATTCATGGTGAGAAATAAGAGATTAAACATGTCTTTCTCATGAAGCATACACCTTGCCATCTCCTTGATGATGAAATTCTTCTTCTCATTCACTCCATTCTGTTGAGGAGTGTTTGAGGCTGTCAATTGGTGTTGAATCCAAGCTTCTTCACACTTTTCACTGGTAAAAAAAGGACCTTTACCGACGGTTTTTCCCGAGGGTTTTGTAAACCTCTCCTAAATACTCCCGAGAGGAACAAATCTTTCGCTATTAAAAATAGATTCCGAGAGGAGTGTAAAACCTTCGGGTTTGTTACTTATTACCGAAAGTTCTTTGTAGAACTTTCGGTTTTTAACTTCCCAAAAAACCCAAAAAAATTCTAAGTGTTGGGTGTGGGTTATTTGCGAAGGTTTTAGGAAAAACCTTCGGTTTTGAAATCCCTTGGTTTTTGAATTGCGAAGGTTTTCAAAAAACCTTCGGTTTTGCCTTTTTTTGAATATTTCATTTCCGAAGGTTTTACAAAGAACCTTCGGTTTCAAAAAATCAAATTTTTGAAATTGGTTTTTCCGAAGGTTTTTTAATAAACCCTCGGTTTTGACTAATATCAAAACCGAAAGTTTTATGAAAACCTTCGGCCTCAACCTCTATAAATACAAACCCTAACCCTTCTCTTTTTCATTCGGCTTCTCTCCTTTCTCTCTCTTCCGCCTCCGCCGCCGCCTGCTTCCTCCAAGCCGCGGGTTCTTCTCCTCTCTTCAGGTAATTTGTTTGATTTGGTTTTTTTTTTTGTTTATTTTAAGATTTAGATTTCTTAAGTTTATATATATATATATATTATATATATAGATCTAGATTTATGTTAGTTTATGTTATTTTGTTTGATTAATATATATATATATATACATATATCTGAAATGCATTTAGGATATGGGTGATTCGACATGGCAGAGACTTCGGCGTACACCGGAGAAACTGCCTCTGTGTTACCAGAATCTGATAGCACAATCAGAAATTGCGGCACGTGAGGAAGAGGTAAGAAAGATGACGCTGGAAATGGAACAAATCCGATTAAGGGATGCGGAAAGAGGTCGTTTGCTTAGTGAAATCAAAGCCGACCGGGCCGAAATGTCTCAGAGATTAGAGAATCTCGAACAGGAACTTGTGGTGTTGAGGAGTCGACTGAATCAACCACCCTGTCCTTCCACCCCATCTAATAATTAATTAATTTTTAGATTTATTATGTTTTTATTAGTTTTTCCGTACGAACGATGACAATATTTGTATGTGTTTTGTTTTAATATTCATGAATTATTAGTATAATGTTTGGTTGGTTTGTTTTGGTTTGGTTTGAATATGTTGTTAATTAATTATATGTTGTATCTGTTTACTTTTAATCTTTTAAAAAAAAAACAGCCTTGCCAAAACCGAAGGTTCGTTTCAAAACCTTCGGTTTTAACCCTATTCTAAAAAAATCTAAAGGGTAAAAACCGAAGGTTTATTTGAAAACCTTCGGTTTTGACCCATGTATAAAAATATCTGAAAATTTTCTAAGTGTGGGGAAGGGCTAAAACCGAAGGTTTATTTGAAAACCTTCGGTTTTGACCCATGTATAAAAATATCTGAAAATTTTCTAAGTGTGGGGAAGGGCTAAAACCGAAGGTTTATTTGAAAACCTTCGGTTTTGACCCATGTATAAAAATATCTGAAAATTTTCTAAGTGTGGGGAAGGGCTAAAACCGAAGGTTTATTTGAAAACCTTCGGTTTTGACCCATGTATAAAAATATCTGAAAATTTTCTAAGTGTGGGGAAGGGCTAAAACCGAAGGTTTATTTGAAAACCTTCGGTTTTGCCCTTAGATTAAAAAGTGTGGGAAGGGTAAAATCCGAAGGTTTTCAAATGAACCTTCGGTTTTGCCCATAGATTAAAAAGCCTAAATTATTTTGTTTTTAACCAAATAATATTAACTACTAACTAGTATAATCTATTGTGCGTTCTATTTTAAAAATGAATATTGTGTTTAATGTTAAAGTGTTTATGGTTGTGTTTGATTATTATATATAGATAAGTGTATTTGAATGTTTATGTTTGATTATCTTATGAATGTGTGTAATGTTTGATCATATGGATTATGCAATATTTGAAGGATATCAAATGTGTTAAATGAATGTTGTTGAAGGTTATTAGAAAATTGATAAACAAATGAATTTAACAAGTGGTAAAGTGATAATTCCGAAAGTTATTTAATGAACTTTCGGAAATAACTATCAAAAACCGAAAGTTAATAATATAACTTTCGGTTTTACCATTTCCAGGACCGAGAGTGTTAGCTAAACCTTTCGGTTTTGATGTCTATTTCCGAAAGTAATGATAAAACTTTCGTAAACATCACTTCTCATTTCTTAAATTATAGTGGTTTTTACCTTCACATATAGACTCCTAACAAATATAATCTATTGTGTGTTGTATTTTAAAAATTAATATTGTGTTTAATCTTAAAATGTTCATGAATGTGTTTGATTATATAGAGAAGTGTATTTGAATGTTTGTGTTTGATTATCTTATGTATTTGTGTAATGTTTGATCATATGTATTGGAAAATATTTTAAGGATATGAAATGAGTTAAATTGATGATGTTCAATGCTATTAGAAAGTGATAAACAAATGAATTTTAAATTTTTCCAAATTGTAAAACCGAAAGTTTATTATAGAACTCTCGGAATTAGTTATCAAAAACGAGAGATTATTTGACATCTCTCGGAAATATGAAATTGAAAACCGAAGGTTTTAGTCTAACCTTCGGGTTTTACATTGATAAAACCGAAAGTTTAAATAAAACCTTCGGTTTTTACATTCATAGAAACCGAGAGTTTAAATAAAACCTTCGGTTTTTACATTGATCAAAAACCGAAAGTTTTATTAAAACCTTCGGTTTTGATCAATGTAAAAACCGAAAGTTTTATTTAAACTTTCGGTAATAATGAAAATAAAAACCCCAGCCGCGCCTTTTCTTCTTCCCTTTTCTTCTTTCCCTTTTCCCTTTTCCCTTTTCGCTCCCGCTTCTCTCTTCCGCCCCCTTAGCCGAAATCGACGCCGCCACCCACAATCGACGCCGCTTGATTGAAGACGACGCCGACCAAGGACGCCGCCGACCCAAGACGACGAGCGACAGACGACGACGCCGCCGCCAACGACCGACGCCCTTCCCCTCCTTCAGCCGTTGGTCTTCTCCTCCTTCAGCCGCTCTTCTCCTCCGACCAAAGGTAATCTGTAATATATATATATTTGAATTGAAATGATGGTTTATTAGAATTAGGATTGTAGTTCAGGTTAGATTTTTAGGTTTGAATTTGTATGAATTTTAGGTATGAATTTTAGGTTAGAATTTGGATTTTTGTTTGATTGAAGACTGATTTTGGTTTGATTGCATTTTGATTTAGATTAGATCTTGTTTAAATTAAGGTTTTGGTTTGATTTTTATTTGTTTTTGGTATGATTTTGGTTAACTTTAGGTTACATTCATGTATTGAATAATGAATTGATTATTATTGTTTGTTTAGGTTAGATTTGAGTTTGTGAATGCATTGATTATTGTTCATTTAGGTTAGATTGGTTTGATGTTTGTTAGATTTAGGTTGGATTGGTTTCACGTTGGTTTGATTTTGGTTGAATTGAAATTTGATTTTGGTTTGATTTAGGTTAGATTGGTTTGATGTTTGTTAGATTTAGGTTGGATTGGTTTCACGTTGGTTTGATTTTGGTTGAATTGAAATTTGATTTTGGTTTGATTTAGGTTAGATTGGTTTGATGTTGGTTTGCTTTTGGTTGGATTGAAGTTTGATTTAGTTTAGATTGGTTTCATTTTTATTTTGATTTTTGGTTTGAGTTAATTTTGTATGAATTGTTGGATTTGGTTTATGATTCATACTTTATTGTTTGATTAATAGGGTTTATTATTGTTCGATCTACGTACACCGCCCGCTCTTCTTCTTCGTTGCTCTTTTTGTGCAAGGTTAGTTATTGTTGTTTTATTATATGGTTAGGTTAGTAATTTAATGTTTGATTTATGTTAGTTTTAATGTTAGATTTATGTTAGATTTAATGTTAGAATTATGTTAGATTTTAATGTTAGATTTAAGTTTGATTTATGTTTAGGGTTGATTTATGATAGATTTTAATGTGACACTTAAGTTTGATTTATGTTTGGGTTGATTAATTATGTTAGATTATGTTTGAAATGTTGAATTAGATTGAGTTTCAATTAGATTTCATTTTAGGTTGGAATTGATATATGGAATGAATTGTGTATGAATAAAGTTATGTTGGATTATAATTGATTGGTTTGAAATGTGTAAGAATGAAATAATGTTATATTATATGTATGTTAGATTTACGGTGGATTTTTGGTTGGATATGTAGAGATTATGTTAGAAATATGTAATCCTAATTAATTTAGACAAAGTTAAGTAAATAATAATGTGGGTTGTTTTCCATTTTATTAGAAAGATGGAAGTACCCGATAAAAGCTGGATGACCTTACGTCGAGATCATCCAGATTACGAGGAAGGTGTTGACAAATTCCTCGAGTTTGCTGTTAGGAGTACATCCCGACAAAAAGTGAAATGTCCTTGCGTGAAATGTTTGAACACGCCATTTATGGAAATAGACGAAGTGAAGACTCACCTCATCATTTATGGAATAAATGTGCATTACGAGTACTGGTATTGTCATGGAGAAAAAAGACGTACTACTCAAGTGGTTAATGAAGATGTCGATGAAGATGGCGATGACTACGATGATGATGATGATGATCAGTCAGAGGATGCCGTACCAGAATTCAACGATCCGAGAACGGAGACAAATAATACAGTTAACGAAGAGGTCAATGAAGAACGTTATATGCACAATTTCATAAACGATATGTTCTCCAACATTAATGATGTCCCGAACAACCATGAACCAGTCGAAGATGCGCAGAGATTTTATAAATTGCTTGATGATTCCAAACGACCATTGTATGAAGGTGCTCGAATAACGAAATCATCGGCACTATTGAAACTACTTCACATAAAGAATGTGTGTCAATGGACAAATTCTTCGTTCGATATGTTGTTGCGTCTACTTAAAGACTACATATTACCGATTGACGCTCAATTGCCAAACTCCTACTACGAAAGTAAAAAATTCATTACTGATATCGGGCTTAAGTATGACAAGATAGACGCATGTAGGAACAACTGTATGCTATTTTGGAAAGACGACATAAATGAAGATTCTTGTAGAGTTTGTGGTCTTTCAAGATGGAAAGTCGACCAAACAAGTGGGACAGTTCGAGAGAAGCAAAATGGGAAATTCATTCCAAAGAAGGTGTTGAGATATTCCCCTCTAATACCAAGACTGCAAAGACTATACATGTCCTCAAAAACGGCTCCAATGATGAGATGGCATAAAGAAGGAAGAGTTGATAGTGATACGTTGAGACATCCCGCTGATTCCTTAACCTGGAAAACGTTCGATGAAAATTATAAAGATTTTGCGTCTGATTCTCGAAACGTAAGACTAGGTTTATCAAGCGATGGGTTTCAACCATTTGCAAATGGAAAAAAGTCATATAGTGTTTGGCCGGTTATTCTGGTTCCTTATAATGTGTCACCCTCTACTTGCATGGATTCTAGCAATTTTATTTTATCTATGTTAATTCCGGGTCCAAAGAGTCCGGGAGATGCGATTGACATATTTCTCCAGCCATTGATCGACGAGTTGACTGAACTGTGGCAAACTGGTGTGAGAACGTTTGATGCACACACCTCGCAATACTTTAACATGCGAGCGGCATTGTTGTGGACCATTAACGACTTTCCCGCATACGCGAATTTATCGGGCTGGAGTACGAAAGGTAAATTTGCTTGTCCTTGTTGTAACAACGACACAGTATCTCTTCGATTGGTTCATGGTTCCAAACAATGTTACATGGGTCATAGACGCTTCCTTCCACCGAAGCACAAATACAGAAGGGATAAAGAGTCGTTTGATGGTCGAACAGATTATGGAGAGCCCCCTAGATTGTTAACGGGTCAAGAAAGTTACGAGCAAGCACGAGACCTAGAAGACATAATTCTTAGTACGGATCTAAGCAAGAAAACCAAGATATATCATGAAACGCGGGGAGACAATTGGAACAAATTGAGCATTTTCTTCCGCTTGCCTTATTGGAAATCATTATTATTGAGACATAATTTGGATGTGATGCATATTGAGAAAAATATTTGTGATAGCGTGTTGGGAACAATAATGAATGTGAAAGAGAAGACGAAGGATGGTCCTAAAGCGCGTAAAGACTTACAACTATTAGGCATAAAGTCATGGTTACATCCTATAAATGATGAAGGAGTGGTTCATTATCCAGAAGCGCCTTTCACTTTGACATCCGATAATAAAAAACGTTTTTGGAAATTCTTGAAAGATCTCAAGTTGCCTGATGGTTTTTGCTCAAATATCAGTGGTTGTGTAAATTTGGAAGAGAAAAAGATTTCGGGATTAAAGAGTCATGATTGTCACATTTTGTTGGAATATCTTATTCCTTTAGCAACCCGTGGATTACTTCCAGATAATGTGTATGATGCGTTAGTAAATTTGTCTCGGTTCTTTCGGTTGTTGTGTTTCAAAGAGTTGATTCAAGCGGACCTCGAACAATTGTACATGGATATTACATTGACACTCTGCAAATTTGAAATGATTTTTCCGCCGTCAATTTTCGACATCATGATGCATCTCCCGGTTCACTTATCATTTGAGGCTTTGCTTGGGGGACCTGTTCAGTATCGATGGATGTATCCATTTGAACATTACATGGGTACAATGAAAAGATATTTGCGGAATAATAACCACCCAGAAGCCTCTATAAGCGAGAGCTATCTTGTAAATGAGAGTATTAGTTTATGTGCAAGGTATATGGAGGAAGAAGAGCAAGAAAATGCACAAACTGAAATCTCGGGCATTTCTATATTTTCATCGTTGGAAGACCTTTCTAACGGAAAAATATACAACTTGGATTATATCGATCGAGTGACAACTCATTCATACATTTTGAAAAATTGCCCCGAAGCTGAACCTTTTTACATGTAAGATTCTACGTTGCTGTTATTAATTAGCATTAAAAAGTATGCTTTTTAATATTCGATCTATTTGCAGAGATTACATGCAGTATTGCAATAACAACGAGTCTCGTGGAGAAACGTTTGCCGCATATTTCAAACATAGAGTGAGTTCATCATAAACCATATATTCTAACTCTTTATATTTATTTTAACAACTACATGTCGGGTAAATGTATGTATAGGTTGCTCAATTAACCGAATTTAACGACATATCAAGAGACCTCAAGATCTTAGGAGAAGGTCCAAGTATGTACTCGTCTATGTATGTTTGGTGTAAAGTAAACGGATACAAATTCTGTACAGAAAAACACGACGAAGGTTTGACAACTCAAAATAGTGGGGTGGTTGTCGAAGGGTTCAATGGTTCTGAAACAATGTCATACTACGGAGTTTTAACAGATATAATCGAAGTGCAATACTTTTCTCACAAACGAGTTGTTTTATTCAAGTGTAAGTGGTTTGATACACACTCGGGGGAACTAGGAGTGAAAGTGGATAAATATGGCTTCGTAAGTATAAATGTAAACCGATTTTTAAAAACCCAAAGTCAAGACCCGTATATATTGGCGAGTCAAGCAAAACAAGTCTTCTACGCCCTTGATATGTCAGCCCGACCCGGTTGGAAGATTGTGACGAAAATAAAACCGCGGTTTACAAATATATAGATCAGATTAATTAGGTAGATTATCTGTTTTTTACTATATATTATTTCTTATTACTACTTTATTTCAATTAGTCGCTCATTTATTAATGGTGTATGCATTAAGAATGTCTAAAGGTAGTAAAGAACCTTGGTGGAGTATGAGGAAAACACCCAGCAAACTCTTAAAGCCGTACCAGAACCTCATTGCACAATCAGAAAACTTGAGGCTCCGAGAATCGTCTACTAGAGATGCACCACCTATTGCTGTAGTCCCGATAGCTACTGCTCCCCCAGCAGACGAGGATGTTGAGGCTGCTGAGGCAGAAGAGTTTGTAGAGAGTACGTTTGCTAATGTGGGGGATGAGGACGATGAGGCTGATGACGAGGGTCACGAGGACCCTCAGGACGTGGATGAAGAGGAGGAGCATGGATCGACTCCCGACCCATCATCGACAGGTAACTTGTTTACTATTAGTTATAGTTTGAATTGATTCACATATCTGATTATGAATTTAATCTATTTTGAAGAATCTTGTGCCCGCAAGAGACGAGGGAAAAACAAGAATATTGCGTTATCTAAGAGACCAGCGGGGACAAGGATTCCTCTCACTTTTAGAGAGGTAGATGGGAGGCCGGGAGGTGTTGACGTTGGAAGAACAAGGTGGTCTAGACATGTGGGGTCGGTTGTGCGGGATCCCTCAGCCGTCTCGCACCGTCTTTTGAAGTGGAAGGCATTAAGTGCTGACCAATTGGATTACATTTGGAATGCTGCGAAGGTAAAGATTAATTAATTCTACATTGATCATTCAATAATTATTTTAAAACATTTGAATGTTTTTATTTTCAGGATCCGTTCGAGGCTACTAATGGTCCTATTGATTCTTTTCGAAAGACCGCAATGGGACACGTCAGACAAATATGGGATAGATGGCGCTCGGATTTGCACACGGAATATATCCGCATCCATAAAGGAGACGAGGCCGCGGTACTTGCCAATCCTCCACCAGACTACGATCGAGATGATTGGGAGTTTGTGTGTCGCAACCATTTCTTTACGGAGAAATTTAAGGTACGGTTTCATAATTCAAATAAAATATGATATTAGTTATTCTAACTTCAATTTTTTTATTTAAATTTCAGAAAAATAGCATCACAAGTATGGCTAACAGAAAGCAGCTGAAATTCCCGCATCATACGGGTATGATTTATATAATAACTTAATATAAAGATTGTTACGAGTTATATAATTTTTTTTTTCAACAGGCGATTGAAATGGGACGGGCTCCATCTGTCGTTGAAGTGTTCAAGAGGACCCGTACCCCAAAACCTACAACAGAAAACCCAACTCCCGTCCCGGACGACCGCGTTCAAGAGAAAATTGTAAGTAAATTGAATTTAATTAAATTACTTATAACTAGTTTATAAATTATTATATAATTGACAAATTATTTCAAATTTGCAGGTTGAGATGGAGGAAGTTCTAAGTAACGAACCGGAAATATCAGACTTTGAGTTGACGGAGAGAGTATTCGGACCCCAAAAACACGGGGGAGTATTCGGTATGGGATCAGGCGTCCGACCCACACACTTTCGTCAAGATCGACGGAGTTCTAACAATTCACAACGAGCCACTGATCGATTGTTTGAGGAGAATCAAAGAATGGCGATGGAACTTGAGGAATTGAAGAAAAGGGATGAAGAAAAAACACAAAAGATTAATCAAATCCAAGCAGAAAAGGTAGAATTGATTTCAAGAATGGATAGAGAAAGTGCAAAACAGGAGAAGGAAATGTTAGAATTGAATGCAAGATTAGAGAATTTTGAAATGCTTATGCGGCAATATCAACCGCCCCCTCCCCCCACCAGCTAGTTCTAAGACGTTTCGACTATATGAATTGATTGAATATGTTTAATGGTTTAATGTAAAACTTGTTGTTGGGATGATTGATTGGAGATTTTTGGAATGATGATTTTGTTTTATGAATTGATTGGTTTGGCTGAACAGGTTTAGGTTTCGGTATGCGGTTTCGGTTTAGCACAAATCAGTACGGCTATTTTGTAAATTTTTAAGAGAATAACCGAAAGTTAAATGGAAGCTTTCGGTTTTTCTTTAAAGGGAAAAACCGAAGGTTATGCTAATAACTCTCGGTTTTTCTTCAAAGGAAAAACCGAAGGTTATGCTAATTCATAACTCTCGGTTTTTCGTCAAATGAAAAACCGAAGGATATGCTAATAACTCTCGGTTTTTCTTCAAAGGAAAAACCGAAGGTTATGCTAATAACTCTCGGTTTTTCTTCAAAGGAAAAACCGAAGGTTATGCTAATAACTCTCGGTTTTTCTTCAAAGGAAAAACCGAAGGTTATGCTAATAACTCTCGGTTTTTCTTCAAAGGAAAAACCGAAGGTTATGCTAATAACTCTCGGTTTTTCTTCAAAGGAAAAACCGAAGGTTATGCTAATAACTCTCGGTTTTTCTCATTGAAGAAAACCCGAGAACTAGAGGACATCTTTCGGTAAATACACAATTATTTTTAACGACGGAGTCAATACCGAGGGATGGCGACAGTCATCTTAACTCTCGGATTTTAGTCTATACCGAAAGTTATGGGCTCAAAACCGAGAGTTTTAACTCTCGGTTTTGACCATTTTTTTACCAGTGTTTATTCTTTGGGAATTACTAAACTACTAAAAGTAGTCATTTTATTTTATTTATTTATTTAATTTTAAATTATTTTATATTTAATAAAGAGGTTACACCAAAATTAAATTTAAATGACAATAAAAATAAAATTAAGAGGACACAAGAAAAAAATAAATAAATAAACTTTCAGACAATAACTCGTTATCATCTGGACTTTCATTTTTAACCATACATTCAATCAGATGTATATTGTTGATGGTGTTGCAAGCAACGAGAAAGAGACAACAATGGATTTAGACACTGTCTACACAGATACTCGTGAATTCTCCACTTTCTGGAGAAAACATGGACCCATGAATTTGGCCTCCAATGGCCAACAGCACATTTTGCTTGTTATAGTCGCAACCATGAGTCTGTCTTAGGTTTTCTAAAACAAATAAATACAAACTAAGTTTTGAGGTGTGAGAATAAGGTTTGGTTGGAGATTCGTGAGATTCCCCACTTCTATATTGTTATCTTCATAGTGAAATGAAGAAGATTGTTTTGCCTAATGGTAATATTATTGATGGAAAACGTGTTTCAAAGCCTAATAGGGTGTATTATAATTAATTTACCTTAATGATTAAAAAATTATGGCATGGAATGTCTGTGGGATTAACGATAGTGCAAAGCGCAAAATGATAAGTCTTTCGTTGACACTTTGAGTTGTGGTATTTATTATTTTAGCGAAACTAAGATGCAACATATGAATCAATGGATTATTCATGACCTATGTAATTGGAGATTGTGTGGTTGAGAGACTCTTAATTCTGTCGGTGCATCAGGTGGGATTCTGGTAACTTGGGATGATGATTTATTTGAGAAAATTGGTTTGTGGGGGATTGTGCATTGTTTTCCTCCAAGGTTGAGGTTCTAAGTCGTGAAATTTTATCAATTGATGGTGCGGCGGAAGTTCGTGATCTCTTTATTACAGAAATTTCTACGAAATTCATCTATTGAGTGAGTTGCTTGAACTATGGTTTCTTTGAGAGTTCAAGGGGTTTCTAGAATGATGTCGTCTACTAAGAATGCGAGTTTGTTTCGTGAGGTGGAGTGCAGTGCAAGACGATCTATGTTCTCTATGTCTCTTTTATTATTTTTAGAGGACACTATTTGCATGATTCAGGCTACTAAGAGAAATGTCAAGCGCCTTCGTGATATTCTTAGGTTATTTGAAGCATGTTTGGGACTGCGTATTAATTTGGAGAAATCTGATATCTTCTTCTCTAATTAATTGTCGTCTAGAAGAAAGATTATATTGACATGTATTTTACAATTTAAAATTGGAACATTTCTGTCTACGTGTCTCGATCTCTCTTTAAGGGCTAGAGCTAGTTTAAAATCTTCTTAGGACCCGATCATCGATAAATTAGAGAAGAAACTTCCCATATAGAAAAGTAAGATGATTTCTAATGGAGGTCGTTTATTTCTTATCAAGAGTGCTCTTTCTTCTATGTCAACTTATATGATGTCTATATTTGTCCTCCCAAAGTTCATGGTCGTGAAGATTGAGAGAATTTTATGTAATTTCTTATGGGGATCGTCTGATTCCTTATTTTCTCATTTAGTGAGTTGGGATTGTTAGTATTCTTGTCTTGAAATAACAGAAAATATATATAAAATGGAGTTACAAATAAATAAAAATAAATAAGATATACAAAGAACGAAATCACCGATTGAGATGTTGATTCGAGGCATGTGCTTAGCACATTTCCCTTAAAACAGTTCCACCGTCTCCTGTTTGTGCTGGAGCTTATCGTAGATGGCTGTCTTCCAGGGTACAACGAATCTAGTAGTGATTCAGCACCAAAATAACCACACAACGAACTTGACCAACGTACCTGAACTATCACCGGGATCAAAGCAGAATTGTGTGAAGCCACAATTAAAATGATCAATGGAAGGTTTTTCTGAAAAACTAAGAAGTAGCTAGCTTCTTGTGATGTTGAAAATAAAACCAATTAAAATTCATTTAGGGTGATTGAAAGATATAAACTATGTAATTCTGCAATTGTTATATCTCTTCTTCAAAACGTGTGATCAACTGAGATATATAAAGATAAATTAGTCAATCAACATAATGAATAATTTTTTAACGTATGAATAAAATCAATTAATGCAATCAATTGCATTTTCATCAATTTCATGTGAAAGGTTTCAAACGTATGCATTTATCATTGCATTTGATTGAAAATTTCTCATTTGCACATTGATATTAATACTCATTTAACTGACTCATTCAATTAATATTTAATCCAAATATATTATTTATTTTTATGCAATAAAATGCATTATGCAAATAAATTAAACCCCACTTGGATTAATGGAAAATTGCTACATTTTGCTATTTTTCCAATGTGGACAAATCCACTAACTCGATTTTATTCTTGGGACTCACCCATTCTCATTTCCATTCATATAATGGAAATAATCTACATAGTCTAAATTCCAACAATCCCCCACATGAATGGAAATTGAAAGATTAACCCGGTGAAGGTTCAACAGTTGAATTCTACATAGGATAGGTAGGTGTAACCCTTTGAACCTTCCCTTGTGAAAGCATATATAACTTTACTAGCTTATTAGAAGACTCGATGTTCTTGAACTATTCTTCCTTTTGTGTAAACGATTACACACTTTCACATAAAATTCTCCCTGATACATGTCAAGCTCTCATGGTGGTTGTGTCCGTTTTGGCCATGGAACACGTGCCTGGTTCTGTGAGAGGGTCTAGAATTGAGCCGTGCAATTCATTCGAAGCGGCCCCACTTCTCCCTCACATAGGTGATCTCTTTTCTCACAAAGAATCATTAAAAGCAATATGCTTATCCTCGTCAAAATATATATTGTTCTGTTATAGGATTAATCCTCACAATAACTTTCCAAGTCAGTACAATTAGGTTGTCCCATTGAACCTAGTTCTTGGGATCTCCAGTCTGCATAGGTTGGGTTTTCCTTCATACCAACTTATAATAGGCTAATGTCTCAAAAGACTTCAAACTATCTCTCTATTCAATAATTTGATTAGTGGATCCACAATGTTATCTTTGACTTACATATTCAAATTTGATAACTCTATTAGAGAGTATAGTCTAATGACATTATGTCTAAGACGTGTATGTCTAGACTTGTCACTGATTCTAAGCTTGTCCAATTTCTAATTACTATCACAATAGTTAGAAATTTATGTTGGTACATTCTTAGTTAACCTTGGAACATCTTCTAATAAGAAGCATATCATTCGTACATGCTTATCATTTAAATTTTTTTATGAAAATATTGTTTACTTGGCTAACTAGTAGACAAAATGTCTTTGAACTATTCTGCCTTCGTGTAAACGATTATATATTTTACATAAAAATATTTTATTTTTCGACATAAGTCAAAAATATAGATTATAACGTTTAATCTATCCATCATAAGTTTCTTAGAAGATTTCCATACGTAGATTGCACTTCTAAGTGTAAACATATTCACTTTAAGACGTAAAGTCTTTCATTTAATAATATCAATATATCATTTGATAACAACATGATATTATGTTTAGTGCAATTCATATCCTTTATGGATTTAATCATTTTTATCGTAATTTTCAACGATAGAAATATCGTACAAAAGACACGTAATGAAATAATTTTCATTGTCTTCATGATATATATAATTGTCACATCCACTTTATAATAAAAGTATGATCAAATTTTCATATCATTATTATAAAATTTGTTATAAGTCATATCAAGACTTTATAAATTTTCTTTTTCATTTATTTCATAAAATCCTTTTGAAGACATTGGTTCTTCAAAGTTTTATGAAAATAATGTCAAAATATGACACATCTCTTGATTTCAAAATCCTCAAATCTAAAATATCGATTTGAACACCAACTCAGCAAATATAAACAAGGTATTTTATTGTTATTTTATTTTTTTTATAAAGTTGCGCAACTTTATCTTTTATAGAGAACATATTTCTCTAACAACAAATAATTTTTACATTTATCATAATATACAAAATTATTTTTGTGTTATAATCAATAAAAAATATTTGGCCCCACATTCGTGTTGGTATACTTTTTAAATCACACACATTTGTATGATTTAAATCAATGATTTTCTAATCAAGAAATTGTCACATAGTTCTTTTACAGATTTCTTTTGTTATATACTTATCATACAATGAATAAGATAACTATATCATAAATATTTAATTGAATAAAATATAATTTCTATACAAGAGATTAGAATGTTTATTCATATATAAATCATTCTTCACATAATCTCTACATAAGAAATTAAAAATATTTAATCAATTAAAATATTTATTTCAACACTTAATTTTTATAAAAGAAATTAGAATATTTAATCAAATAAATATTCACCATATCACATGATTTCTACAAAAGAAATCATAATGTTTCAAGCATCTTTGACCGAAGTCGCTTAAACATTTATTTCCGGTTGCACGTTTGCATCCCGTAATATTGGCACGTTTGCCACATTATTTCTCAAATCAAACACATATTTTCTTGCAGTTATTAGATTTCAAAAACATCAAATTAAACAAGTCTTTATGATGAAATTAAACAATGTATATCAAATATATAATCGAATAACATAATCAAATGATATGTCATATATATTATAATTACTTCAAATATCATTAAACAAATATCTTTCTAAAATACATCAATAATTGACAATTTATCTTTAATCAAATATAAATAACTAATTGTTATAAATAATTATTCATGTCATCAATTCGTCCGTTTCTTAATTAATTATATGACTTTAACTTTTCATAAAAGTTTTTGTATACCAAAAGACAAATAGTTTTATGGAAAAAAAAATTAGAATTTTATATTAAAACAAAATGCATTTATAATTGATCTTTATTCATATATGTATACTAATGGTTATATAAACATATTATGAATGAACACGAATCATCATATTATTAACTAATATGCATGATATATATACAAATAATCACTTAGCAACATAATCAAATAAAATATAATTATAAATATATTTCATATCTTAATTGAAGCACTTACATTGCCATATTTTGAACAATAATCGACGTGAAACGACTATGCATGCTCAAAAATAACTTTGGGTAAATTGTTCTCACCGAGACAATTTTTGCAAAGACAATTTCGACTAACATAGTCGTGTCTTTTTAAATGCATGATTATAATAAGTTTTAACACAAATAACTTATTTAATCTCAAGAAATTTAAATGCCTCAAAATATTAATAACAACATCATTTTGGCAAATTAAATTTCTATAATTTCTACACAAGAAATTAGAATGGTTTCAATATAGTTTCAACATCAATGACTAAAGTCATTTTAACTAGTCTGATTTCTACCAGGAAATCATTGACTATCCATTCATATAATAATTTCTATACAAGAAATTTGAATGATTCCACCATAAATGACTAGTGTCATTTTTTAACACATTCATCTAATAATTTCTATAGAAGAAATTTGAATGGTTTCGTCATAAATGACTAGTGTCATTTTTTAACACATCAGATTTCTACGAAAGAAACCATAAGTGACTAGATTTCTACGAAAGAAATCATTGGCTAAAAGAAAAGAGATTCGAACTAGGAGAGAAATCATTGGCTAAAAGAAAAGAGATTCGAACTAGGGACCTTTCACCTCCTTGCGCGTCTGAACTTCAAACCACATCGCCAATGTACCATTTCATTATTGTACCGCTTTTATGACCTTTTGTCTTCTTTTTAGAGACAACTTATACTTCATATTTGACTAGACTCTGTCAACAAATGAATATATGCACATTTAAAATGATAACTTATTACCATAATAAAATGTAATATATAAAACAATGTATAAATAAAGATATCATCTCTCTTTGTTTATTAAATCTTCCTATCATATTCTTATTAATTATATTGCTTAATTAAAAAGAAGGTATATATTATAATTAATTATTTTAAAACTGAAACCATATGTTTCAATTATAATTAATTTTAACACCATAAATTTTATAAAAATTGAAAGCTAACATATTAGTTACTTTCTTATATTTATTCATTATTATTAATAACTTTAATAACCAAACAAATCTTCAAAATAAAACTAGAACAAATTAAATTAATTATGTTCTAATTTATTTTATATATAATATTTATATAATGAATATACATATTAAAGTTCTTTAAGAAAAATTTTATATCAAAATATATTAGCTTATAAAATTAAGTTTTAACAACATAAGAACATATGTGCTAATAATCAACATATTTATATATAATAAAGATTTATCTTTATTTGTTGTTTTTTTTTCTTAAGATGAATCATTTCCATTTTTCAGAAAATGAGCATTATCTCTTTCGCAACACCACGACTCGTATTTCTGAAACATCAAAGACAAAAAAAAATATTCGATGGCGCAAGCTCTTAAATAGCTTAGCACAAAGAAACTGTTTTAAGATTGTTAGTATTCTTGTCTTGAAATAACAGAAAATATATATAAAATGGTGTTACAAATAAATAAAAATAAATAAGATATACAAAGAACGAAATCACCGATTGAGATGTTTATTCGAGGCATGTGCTTAGCACATTTCCCTTAAAACAGTTCCACCGTCTCCTGTTTGTGCTGGAGCTTATCGTAGATGGCTGTCTTCCAGGGTACAACGAATCTAGTAGTGATTCAGCACCAAAATCACTACACAACGAACTTGACCAACGTACCTGAACTATCACCGGGATCAAAGCTGAATTGTGTGAAGCCACAATTAAAATGATCAATGGAAGGTTTTTCTGAAAAACTAAGAAGTAGCTAGCTTCTTTTGATGTTGAAAATAAAACCAATTAAAATTCATTTAGGGTGATTGAAAGATATAAACTATGTAATTCTGCAATTGTTATATCTCTTCTTCACAACGTGTGATCAATTGAGATATATAAAGATAAATTAGTCAATCAACATAATGACTAATTTTTTAACGTAGGAATAAAATCAATTAATGCAATCAATTGCATTTTCATCAATTTCAAGTGAAAGGTTTCAAACGTATGCATTTATCATTGCATTTGATTGAAAATTTCTCATTTTCACATTGATATTAATACTCATTTAACTGACTCATTTAATTAATATTTAATCCAAATATATTATTTATTTTTATGCAATAAAATGCATTATGCAAATAAATTAAACCCCACCCACTTGGATTAATGGAAAATTGTTACATTTTGCTATTTTTCCAATGTGGACAAATCCACTAACTCGATTTTATTCTTGGGACTCACCCATTCTCATTTCCATTCATATAATGGAAATAATCTTCATAGTCTAAATTCCAACAGGGATATGGTTAAATTAATAAAAGAGCAAGAGGGACTAGGAATCAATGATCTTGTTTATTTTAATAAAGCCCTATTGTCCAAATGGTGTAGTAAATTTGCATCTGAGCAAGATAGTATTTGGGCTAAATTGATTAAATATAAATATGGTCAAAATTAGTCTAGTTGTTTCACCAAAAAAATCTTATAAACTTGTGGTTAGGTGAAATGCTAGCTTCAAGCATACTGCTTAAGCAGAGCATTAGATGTATTTCAGTTAGAC
Source organism: Impatiens glandulifera (assembly GCF_907164915.1). Lineage (NCBI taxonomy): Eukaryota > Viridiplantae > Streptophyta > Magnoliopsida > Ericales > Balsaminaceae > Impatiens > Impatiens glandulifera. The sequence continues at coordinate 102,605,706 of NC_061862.1, read as the reverse complement.
AGATTGTAAAATCAGTCTAATGAAAACAAACATCTCCTTCTAATAAAAGCCTTTATTAGACCGCCTGGTCTAATAGAATTAGACTTACGTCTAATTACAATAACCATTAGACTGCACGTCTAACTCTATTGAGTTAGACTGCACGTCTAATTCCGGTTCTACCTCAGACTTGTCTGAAGGAGTTAGACTCACGTCTAACTTTCACTAATTAGACTGCCCGTCTAATTATCCAATAACCATTAGACTACACGTCTAACTCCACTGAGTTAGACTGCACGTCTAATTCTTGTTCTACCTCAGACTTGTCTGAAGGAGTTAGACTCACGTCTAACTTTCACTAATTAGACTGCCCGTCAAATTATCCAAATATATTAGACTTACGTCTAATTCCGCAAATATATTAGACTTACGTCTAATTATCCAAATATATTAGACTTACGTCTAATTCCGCAAGTATATTAGACTTACGTCTAATTCCGCAAGTATATTAGACTTACTTCTAATTACTTGCATCTATTAGACTCCACGTCTAATTTCTCTGGTTAGACCCCCACGTCTAACATTAAATGTTTTTCATAAAATCAGTCTAACTCCGCGTTGACTTTTCTCGCGTGCGTTGACTTTCAGTTGTGCCTGCAAATTAACAAAACTCTAATTATTAATTCTGCACATGGTGAGATTCAAACCCAGGTCAACTGTATGACAGGTGGGCATGCTTACCACTACACCACATATGATGTGGATATCTAAATATATATTTATATATTTGATATGACTAACAATTATTGAACTTAGTTTTATCCAAATATTATTTCATCAATCATCAAATCAAAATTGTTAAGTTATTTTTATATCAATTAAAAATTTCAACCCAACAATTTCTACCTTTTTGATTATTTAAACTAAATTATCAAAACCAGTTTAATCATTAAAATTTTCAACCAACAATTTCTTCCTTTTTGATTATTTAAATTAAATTATCAAAACCTGTTGAGTTCATTAAAAATTTCAACCCAACAAAAATATATATTGCAAATCTTATGGCAAATATACTTTAACCATGGTTAGTTACCATTTCAGAAAAAGTGGATTTCTACAATATCTCTGTATTTAGTTGAAATATTGTTGAAACAGTTAATGTAAACACCAATGCAAATTTGCAACCAACGATTTGCAATGTTTTTCTATAATTGCAAATGTGGTTGCGAAATTCCGAAATATTGTCGAGTCAAATGCTAATGGTCGTTTTTAATGCAAAGATAGTTGTGGAGTACCTATTGCAAATGAGCAGTTTTTTTGTAGTGGGAAAGACCACAATGTGAGTCAATTTAATTTTAAGAAGACAACTTTTTAATGGCTTTCACTTCTTGGATAAAATATCCTCCTCTATCCACTAATGGACAATGAGGACATAGGAAAATGATCACAATGGTCATTTCGTATTTTGAATTGTGTTTGGTGGAGAAATAACGTAGATAGTCTTTTCAAATGGGGGTTAACATTGTCGACGTGGACGACTACGTGAGGAAGAAGAAAGGGGCCTTATCGTTGGCAGGCCCGACCAGAGGATAATGCAACATATTCAATTGTATAAGTCCCAATTTTTAAGGGCACCAATTTTTTCAAATTTTCTAAATATATAGTATTATTATTTATTTAATTAATTAATTAATTAATAAATAAATATAAATAAATATAAATAAATATATATATATATTTATATTTTTTTAAAATGATCCATTTAATAAAAAATATTTTAAGCACAACGATAAAAGTATTGATATGAAAACATTTATATACAAAGTGAATACATTAGAATAATTAATTGACTCAAATATTTTTAAGAAGAGCAATAATATCTCCACACAAATCCACAGGTCTATTTTCATTGTTAAAAGCTCTCCAATTTCTTTCTAACTAGATAGTCCACTAGAAAATTATAGGGATATAGACTCATCTTCCAAGTCTCACATTTTTAGTTTCCCCAATCCATACCTCCCAATAACCACTAACATTTTCTGGCATAACCCATTGTATTCCAATCAAATTCCACAAAAAAACTCCATATACTTCCAACAACGTGATAATGTAAAAGTAGAAGAGAAGCTGTCACAACCTCTTTGTAACACATACGACTCACAATAATCATGCATTTTTTCATACATTTATCGTTAGTGAGAATTCTATCGTGAATTCTCCAACCAAAAAAGAGATCTTGGTAGGCATATTAGACTCCCGTAAAATTTCTTAACAAAAATCAATCGGGCTAATTTTATTGAACAAAGTGTACAATGTCCCACATGAAAGTTATTCAGAACACATCACCGCACATAAGAAGAGTTTAATCTCTTATTTCTTACCATGAACAAAAGTATATCATTGGACATGCTTTCCTCACTATTCAATCTTCTTTTATATCAAACAGTTAGAAAAACCACTAGACCGAACGTCAAACATATCTTTGACCAATGAATCTCTACAAATAGAAATAAAAGCAAGCTCGGAAAAACCTTTCTCAAACATTTACCACCATACCAAGTGTCGTCCCAAAAACTTATCAAACTTCCATCACCAACAATAAAAATTGAATATTGTCGACAAATCTTCCACATTACATAAATACCTGTCCACGTGCTATAGTTGTACCCTACTCCTGCTCCACTTTCTAGTGAAGATTAGTACGACAACCAGCTGTAACCAATTGATGAATTCACGTAAGTAAATATTCTTCCCACTACTTGTTCTTTGCAGGACAATTTCAGAAGAATATTTGGCCACTACCAGATTGGTACGGCCACGTTCCATATGCACAGTTCCTGCTGTACTTTTGTACTATGGGCGGACTTCCAATGGATGCTTGCCACGTATCCAAAAGGAAGATTCGACCGTTGAAGTTTTTCAAGAATATATTGCTGCCTAAGGATGAAGATGAAGAAAAAAAGAAAAACAAGACAAAAGCTGAAGCTTTCTCTCTCATTGAATCAAAAGATTTCATGAAGTTTGATTTATTGAATCAACTTACTCTCTCTCTAGATATTTTATTCTCAAGTGTATTTTGTAAATCACTACGTGAAGTTGAGAGATAAGTTACTGGACTATAGTCATTAATAGTGTGTTGTAAGTTGAACAGAGGTTGTTCTGTTCAACAGAGTATTAGCTAGTCAGCTAACTGTATTTGATTGAAAAGTATAGTAAATCCTTCCGGTGGTTGGAAGAAGGGGTGACGTAGGAGAGTTTGCTCCGAACATCCATAAACAATCTGCTGTGGTATTTACATTCTGTCATCTTCTCCTTCTTTGGTTTTTAGCTTCAAACCTAAGCAAACGTTTCCACTTGAATCGTTCAAGAGTTTGCAAATGTTTGTGAAGAATAGAAAGAGATATTAATCTCTAACAGGATTTCTATCAAACTGTTTATCCGAAGTCGTCAACAATAGTCAGACCCCCGTCTCTATTGGTACCTCCGATCCTAACAATTGGTATCAGAGTCTTGTTTCTATTCTCAAGCTTCTAGAGAATCTGAATCATGTCTATGGCTGCCATCAATAATGTTCCTATGTTTTCAGAGGAAAACTATGTTGTGTGGAAGGCGAGAATCCACGCTCATCTAGCTGCCATAGATGATGACATGTGGTTTGTCATCACCGACGGTCCGATAAAGATTGAGAAGGCTAGATCTGAGTGGACTAGTGAAGATAAAAGAAAGAACAACCTCGATAACATAGCAAAAAACATCCTCTACAAGACATTGGATGACAACATGGCATACAATATCATTACATGTCCCACTGCCAAAGATATTTGGGAGAAGCTGACTAAAATGTGTGAGGGCAATGAGCAAACAAAAGAAAACAGACTCATGGTTGTCACTCAACAGTTCGATAACTTCAAGATGCATCCTGGAGAGACGATGACTGAGTTCAATGAGAGATTCAGTAAGGTTATCACTTCTCTATCCAGTTTGGGTAAGACTTACAACAATAGAGAGGTTGCGATCAAAGTCATGCATGCTTTGCCCAGAGAGTGGGATATTAAGACGATGGCGATGAGGGAGTCTAAAGACATCAATAAGATGGAGCTCTTTGACTTGCTGGCCGATCTAAAGGCCTATGAGTTCGAGTTGAACTATAGAAATGACGAAAAGCACCCCACATCCACCATCATAATAAAGGCATTGGTGACTGTTGAGGAGCCATTTACTATCACTGCTGTGAAGGCTGCTGCTATGCAGATTAGCAGCAATGCCATGGCTCTTTTCATGAAGAAAATCTGCAAATTCATGAAGAAGAGACACTTCAAGGAAGGAAACAGCAAGCCGAAGCGTAATGAGAAAAAGAAAGATGAGAAAAAGAACCAGAAAGAGCTGAAGACTCTCATGGCGGCTGAAAACAAAGCCGAGTGTGCCGACAGCGACTCAGATGATTCATCATCCAACGTCAGTGATGATGAAGAGGTCACTTGCTTCATGGCAAAAGAAGAAGTTGACTCTGAGGTATTTTATTTCTCCTATGAAAAATTCTCAAGAGATGAGTTAATTAGTGCACTCAATTACGTGGTCATTGAGTACAAGAAACTGTCAAACTCTTTTGATGAACTAAATTTGAAAAACAAATCTGACAACTCTTCTTCATCTAAAAACAATGATTCTAAAGTTTTTGAAAACAAAATGGCTGAGCTCTCATCTGAGAATGAGAAACTCAAGGAAAATGTTCAAACTCTGTTTTTTGAAAACCAAAGTTTGACATATGTGGTCGGTTCCTAGACGAAGTCTGAAGATGCAGTCAAACAGCAGATAAGTATGCTGAGGCCTACCGGATTCAAATCTGGTTTAGAATTTGATGGCAATGACTCAGACAAGTCTTGTGAAAAGTTAAACCCAGAATCTGACAAGTTTAAGTCTATAAACTTTGTCAAAGGGAGCTTAACTGAGAATGGAACTGATTCAAGATGTGATGAGTTAACCTTAAAGGATGAGATTACTTATGTTCCGCCAACTGTTAGCTGGCTGAAACTTAAGATGGAAGCAGCCAACAAGTTTGGCATATTAAAACTTGACAGGAAGTCAAGGAGTTTTAGACAAAAACTATCCTCTAAGATTAACAGTTCAGCTTCTAGCAGAAAGACGTCTGCTAAGCGTAAATCATACGCACCGATCACAACGCAAAATGGAAAATCCATAAAAATAATCAAAGTATGGATTCCCAAGGGACTAATAATCCATGGACCCAAAGAAAAACGGGTACCAAATTTGTTATTGTCTTTGAATGCAGGTAAAAAACAGGAAAGCAGCTTGGAAGAGCTAGATGGCATCTGGACAGCCGACTGCTCGGACATAACATATGACAATCAGCAGCCTGAAGTGGCTGACATCTTCTCAAAGCCACTTCTCGAGTCTAAGTTTTCTTACCTTAGAAATATTTTTAGGATTGTTAGATTATGATAATGCCTAGATTATGTTTAAATCATGAACTCAACTAGTTTTCATAATTTAGTTTAAATAATCAAAAAGGGGGAAATTGTTGGGTTGAAATTTTTAATAAACTCAACATGTTTTGATAATTTAATTTAAATAATCAAAAAGGGGAAAATTGTTGGGTTGAAATTTTTAATGAACTCAACAGGTTTTGATAATTTAATTTAAATAATCAAAAAGAGAGAAATTGTTGGGTTGAAAATTTTAATGTTTAAACTAGTTTTGATAATTTAGTTTAAATAATCAAAAAGGGAGAAATTGTTGGGTTGAAATTTTTAATTGATATAAAAATAACTTAACAATTTTGATTTGATGATTGATGAAATAGTTTTATCCAAAAACTAAGTTCAATAATTGTTAGTCATATCAAATATATAAATATATATTTAGATATCAACATCTTAAGTGGTGTAGTGGTACGCATGACCGCCTGTCATATAGGTGACCTGTGTTCGAATCTCACCAGGTGCAGAATTAATAATTAGAATTTTGTTAATTTGCAGGCACAACTGAAAGTCAACGCGGAGTTAGACTGATTTTATGAAAAACAATTAATGTTAGACGTGTGGGGGTCTAACCAGAGGAATTAGACGTGGAGTCTAATAGATGCAAGGAATTAGACGTGGAGTCTAATAGATGCAAGGAATTAGACGTAAGTCTGATATACTTGCGGAATTAGACCTAAGTCTGATATACTTGCGGAATTAGACGTAAGTCTAATATATTTGGATAATTAGACGGGCAGTTTAATTAGTGAAAGTTAGACGTGAGTCTAACTCTTTCAGACAAGTCTGAGGTAGAACCAGAATTAGACGTGCAGTCTAATGGTTATTGGATAATTAGACGGGCAGTCTAATTAGTGAAAGTTAGACGTGAGTCTAACTCCTTCGGAAAAGTCTGAGGTAGAACCGAAATTAGACGTGAAGTCTAACTCAGTGGAGTTGGACATGCAGTCTAATGGTTATTGTAATTAGACGTAAGTCTAATTCTATTAGACCAGGCGGTCTAATAGACGTTTTTATTAGAAGGAGATGTTTGATTTCATTAGACTGTTTTTACAATCCGTCTAACTGAAATACATCTAATGCTCAGCTTAAGCAGTATGCTTGAAGCTGGCATTTTACCTAACCACGTGCTATAGTTGTACCCCACTCCTGCTCCACTTTCTAGTGAAGATTAGTACGACAGCCAGCTGTAACCAATTGATGAATTCCACGTAAGTAAATATTCTTTCCACTACTTTTTCTGTGCAGGACAATTTCAGAAGAATATTTGGCCACTACCAGATTGGTACGGCCACGTTCCATATGCACAGTGCCTGCTGTATTTGTGTACTATGGGCGGACTTCCAATGGATGCTTGCCACGTATCCAAAAGGAAGATTCGACCGTTGAAGTTTTTCAAGAATATATATTGCTGCCTAAGGATGAAGATGAAGAAAAAAAAAGAAAAACAAGACAGAAGCTGAAGCTTTCTCTCTCATTGAATCAAAAGATTTCATGAAGTTTGATTTATTGAATCAACTTACTCTCTCTCTAGATATTTTATTCTCAAGTTTATTTTGTAAATCACTACGTGAAGTTGAGAGATAAGTTACTGGACTATAGTCATTAACAGTGTGTTGTAAGTTGAACAGAGGTTGTTCTGTTCAACAAAGTATTAGCTAGTCAGCTAACTGTATTTGATTGAAAAGTATAGTGAATCCTTCCGTTGGTTGGAAGAAGGGGTGACGTAGGAGAGTTTGCTCTGAACATCCATAAACAATCTGTTGTGTTATTTACATACTGTCATCTTCTCCTTCTCTGGTTTTAGCTTCACACCTAAGCAAACGTTTCCGCACTTGAATCGCTTCAAGAGTTTGAAAAGGTTTGCGAAGAATAGAAAGCGATATAAATCCCTAACAGAATTTCTATCAAACCGTTTTTAGAAGTTGTCATCAATAGTTAGACCCATGTCTCTATTGGTGCCAGCGATCCTTTCAAATATATTTTAAAAATTTGCAATAAATTTGTATAATTATTGCAACCTTCAGCGCAATATTAAAAAAACAAATATTGTAATTCAATTGAATTCAAATTCCTGTATATAAATAATAATCAAAACCAGCTTATATTTATCAATGATTCCTGTATCAATTCTTAGTACACCAACATAAATTCATTACAAATTTGCAAAAAACATTTGCAAATGAAATTCACCAACTACTTGTTCCATAAATATGACCAAAAACATTAACAAAAACATGCCAAATTTTACACAAAATTGCATTTCCAAATAACTCCTAATTATGATAGCTCCAATCCATCCATCTCTATTTGTCCAAACCTGTATTAATTCAACAAAATGAGAAATTTGATTGACTAATTAGTTTATATATTTAACGACATATAATTCTAATTTTCTTACAGCTTTTGAAGCCCAAGACCCATCACACCCATCATGGTGCATTCTCCAATAACATTTGACAACATTATATAACTTATACATTGGTCATAAATCTAAATCAGTTAGAAACATAAACATGAATTGAAATCACTTGACAACATTAATAGAACTCATATATTGCACATAAAACTTAATTGCTTAAAACTTATAAAATAAATTTCATAAAACACTAACCTATTAATTAGAAAATATTAAAAAACTCATATATATTGAACATAAAACTAAATCATTCTAAATCTTACTAAATAAATTTCAAAAAATACTAACCTATCAATTAGAAATATTAAACATGAAACTAAATCAATTGAAAACATTAAAAAACTCAAATATTAAACAAAATCACTTGAAAACTTACTAAATAAATTTTATAAAACACTAACCTGCAATTCAACCATCTTAAATCTATCTATTAATTGTTAAAACCTATAATTAAACATACTTAAATCTTTATTATTATAACTAACATTAATAGCATTATGATAATAGCATATGAATTTCATTTGAATATGAAGCATATTACCAAATTAAAATTTGAATGACTAACCTTCTTCATCAGCTGTCCTGATAGGAATGTTTGGGATCTTTTCTTGCGTTAACTTATTCCATACTTCTAGGAAAGAGTCAAACTTTTCATTTAAAGACTGCACTTGCGTTTGAAGAACAACTTTGTCATGAACTAGTTCAACTTGGGTGGACTCTAACAGTTTAATTTTCTCTTATTGTTCTACATACTCTACCTTACATCTCTCAACTTCTTCTTTTTGTAGTGCAATCTCTTTCTCTTTCTCTTTCTCAGAATTTAAAGTTTGTAAAGTAGTAGCAGTTTCTTTAAGTGTATTTAACTATAAAGAAAATTGTGTGTTGGATTGTCCATTTTCGAATACCTGTTTTCGGCCCATATAGCCTATTCAAAACACACGCCCGTTCTTGGAATTCCCTACTGTCTCCATCCACAATTCTTTTTCAGATTTCTGTTCATTTGGATCCAATGTTTCTTGAGTTTGATGAACTTGAGTAAAAGATTGCTGCATAAAAAATAAAATATAGTTAGTTGTGTATAAAAAATAAATCTCAACCTTTTAATGAACATAAAACATTAATATTACCACAACTTTTGCTGCCCTATTTCCACTCCATGTACCATCCCTCTTTTTATGTGTCTTCTCAAATGTTTCAAGAAGGGAAGGGGGTCTTCCAAGTTCCTTTGTCTATTATAAATTTAGGTGTTAGTAATATAAAATTCAATCAATTAAATACAAATAAAATAAATAAATTACTTAATTACCAATCTTCTTTGATGTTCTATAGCCGAGATTGAACCCCCACAATATGTAGCACCACCATTTTCTTTGTATTTATTTCCTTTCCTTTGGCCTTTGTGCACTTATGATTATACATTGGCTCATCAAATCTAATTTTCATTTCGTTCGAGTCTTCAAGGGTAACGTGTGAGGGTTTTTTCATACCGGATTTTGCCCTAGTAACAAAATTTCTTATCTTGGCACTACCCTTCCTCTTGAAAAGTTTATTCACATTCGTCTCCTTAATGGGATCCCACTCAAATGTCTCCTACAACCAGTTATATAAATTTGTTAAAGACTTAGAACAATGAAAATCAATTACATTAATACAACAAAACATACCGTGAATTATTCACACCAAATGTTCTTAATGTCTTCGAGAACTTGATTCCAGTTCAAGTTTGCCCCCCTCCAATAACCCGTAATAATCATATGTATGTCTTTCAAAATATCTGGATAGAAGCTGAAAAAACATACAAGGGTTAAAAATGAAGTCATTTTATATATCTAAAGTACAATATACACATAATAAACTTACTTCTCTCCAACAATTTCTATGTAGGTGTTTGATGATTTGGAAAGATCATCTAGGTCTACATTCTCCCTTGAATTTTCTTCATCTTCATCCTCCATTTCAATATTTGAGGGCACGATTGACCATACCATCTGTTGTGTCAGGTTGAGTTTCTAATCCTTTAGAAGGGATTAGTTGAAGATTTTGTTGAACTGAAGTTGAAGGCAGTTTCTTTGGAGTAGACTTCTTATTTTGGTTAGATTTTTGGTTTTGGTGTTTTTGAGTTGAAGTGAGTTGTGATTTTTTTGGGGTTACTTGTCGTTTGGGGGTAAGGGTTCTTGGGGAGGGGGGGTTATGAGTTGTGTAGGGGGTAAGGCTTGTTTGTGGGATAAGCCCTTCTTTTTAGGAGACGGTTTTTTAGCTGCAGTTGGGGGTGGTTGTTTTGGGGCTGTTCGTCTTGAAGAGGTTTGTTTTTGTTTGGGAGATATTACCATTTTGACAAGTTTAGAAGATGAAGCTTTTGTCTTTGGAGCCTGTTTGTCCTTTTTCATTCTTCTATCACCAATTTCATATTCACGTACATCCTACACAATAAGTAATAAGCTTTGTAAACACATAAATAATATTATTAACTAAACTATAACTTTATCAACAAAATCATACCTCGTCAGATTCTGTATATTTAGATTCACATAGATCTCGTTTTCTTTGAGATTTTTGTCTACTCATATTGTAAGATACACTATTCAACCAATATGAAATACAAAACCAATTAGAACTCAAACAATGGATCTCAAAGTTAAAGAAACTACAATTTTAGAAGTTATAAGCATTATATTAATCAAATCAATGATAAAGCATCATATTAGCTATAAGCATAATAGATATCTTATAAAGAAATTATCAATCTTCATCATATTACATTAAATAAAAAGGAAACACATTAGAAAAATACATTAAATAAGATAACATTAAACACATTTTAGACAGCAATAAATAGCAAGACATCAAGACATTAAACACATTTTAGAATGCATGCTCAATACAAGCCTCCTAAAACATCTCAATAGACAGCAAGACAATCAAACATTAGGGAAAACTATTAAATAAAACGAAATTAGGCAAAACAGCCAACCATTAGGGAAAACAATCAATATAGAAATCATAATAAATTACAATAAGAATATACAACATACTAATCTCTATGAGAAATTTGTTGCTCCAAGTCCAACCATGGTTACTAGCTCATTTAGAAAAATATATAGAAACATGTATCAACTATTAGAGTTAGACACTAAACCTACATAAATATAAAATACATAATAAATCAACAAAATAACTCAATAGACAGTAATAAACAACAATAAACAACAAGAAATAAAGACATCCAATGAAGAACAATTACCATTAGGGAAAACGAAATTAAGAAGAATATCCAATGAAGTACGGTTATCATTAGGGAAAATTAAATCAAATAAACAATGAGAATAGTTACCTTGGAGATGGAGAAGACACTTGTTGAAGAATATCCAATGAAGTACAGTTACCTTGAAGATGGAGAATAGTTATCTATGGGAGGCAGGGTGTGGCTAGGAGAGGCGGTGAAATAATAAAGAACCGGGTATTGAGAATCGAGTATTAGTGAATGGGATTTGGGAGGTTAGGGTAGGCTAGGGTTTGAAGAGATGGCGATGGGAGGAGCGGGTTTGGATAGGCAGCGAGGGGAGGCGATAGAGTTTGGCTTCAATTTGGGGATGCTAGGGTTTATGGTGAGGGCGGCAATGGGAGGAGCGGGTTTGGAGAGTGTTTGGAGAGAGAGAAGGGAATGAGAGAAATGATAGAATGGGAGGGAGTGTTTGGCGTTTGGGGGTGTTTTGGCGCAAAAGGAATATTTACGCGTTAGATTAAAAAAATTCGACTGTAGGTAACCGCAATAATTTTTGCATTAAATAATACACATCGCAAATTAATTTTGGACTAAAGAGTTCTGCAACTACTAATGCATTAAAGTGGAATATAGCGCTGAACTGTAATAGTTTTGGAAATAATATATATTGAAGGCCAATGCCGTTTTTAATGTAGATCAAATAGAATATTTAGTAATTCTTTTTCAGCTCTCGGGTTAAAAATGTATATTTAGATAGCAACTATCTATGCATTAATTTCCATGTAGCACAGAACTACAATAATTTTCGCAATAATATATATTGAAGGCCAATGTCGTTTTTAATTATTTTTGAAGGCAATAATTTTGGCAATAATATATATTGAAGGCCAAGGCGATATATTGAAGGCAATAATATAGTAATTATTTTTTACCTCTCGGGTAAGAAATGCATATTAAGATAGTAACTATGAATGCATTAATTTTCATTTAGCGATGAACTACATATTGATGGACAATACCGTTTTAATGCAGATTAAATGTTATTTTAATAATTCTTCTTCTTATTCGTTAGCAACAAAATTTGTCATGTTAAAAGACTAGTTTTCATTTCATATAATGAGAATATTGCAGAATTTAACAAAACATATTAATCAAAATCATCTGCAATTAAGTCAGTAGTAACATTTCAAACAACAAAATCAAAATATATCATCTCCTGATTGTTCTTTCCCTTTAAATCTTCATCATCTCCATTTGTACTATTATTCAAATCGGTTTGTAGATGATCACTTTCCTCCGAAGCACTTTCAATCAATTCACTTTCATCAAATCCATCTAACTCACCATGAATAACATTGGGATTACTCAAATCGTTCACATCATATAAGGAAATATGAAGGGGAATATACAATTCTATGGTAGAATACTCTTATTGATACACCACTTCATTTGTCCATACTTCCTCTATCTTTCTGTTAGGATCTAGATCGCGGGTGGGGGACCGAAGTCCGACTAACACTGCAATACTCAACGGTTGGCGTTTAATCCGGTTAGAGATTAACACCGGGTTTCAATACTACACAGGCTGTCACAAACTCTTGAACCGAGTTCAAGTGCGGAAGTGGTTTGTTTCAGACTGAAGCAACGCACACAGGATGAATAGAGATAGGTTTTGCAGAATATCGGTTTGGAGTTTAGGAGGTCCGTTTAAGGTTTAGTGAATCGGTTAGAATGATGCAAGTTAGTTAGGACAGTATAAGTCGGTTAGGAAGTAAAACTGGAAGAAAGTAAAGAACAAGACACAGGTTTTTATGGATGTTCGGAGATAAAACTCCTACGTCACCCCTTCCTCTCGAAACCGCAAGAAAGATATTCACTAAGGAATACATAAACATAATACACGATCGAGACTTATTTACTGCTCGATAAACACTTTTACAATTCTCACAGAAATTGTAATCACACTTCAAATTCACACTTAAACTTTGAATCTTGTAGAGAGATAAACACAACTTGTGACTATTAACTCTTGTAACTGGTAGAACTTAGAACTGGTAACTGGTGACTACATTTACTCCTCTTCAGCTCCTTCTTTTATAGGTGAAATGTGTCAACGATCACATTTCTTCAACGGATACCTTCAGGGTAATCCTTATATTTGATTGGTTGAGTAGAGGCATTAATTGCGGTTTAAACTTCCAAGGCATGGAGAAGACCGACTTCATTTGTCTTTTACTTAATATGGCAATTGCCGGTTGACCGGTTGCTTGTATCTGGAGGACTGTACTTTTGACTTGTACTAAAATGGTAACTGTTTCTTTAGGCAATCTTCTGCAGCCTTCAGAATATCATCAGACTTGTATTGATATGTCAATGTCACAGTCTGATCCTTTGATATCATCTTCTGCATATACCCAAAGTGTCTGTTTACACCGATTTGTAAACTGTACTTAGTTTGATAATCTTGACTTCTTTCTCTAAGTAGTCTCTTCATCGGTTTTTCCGGTTGGATGCTGCATATTGGTTTAGGATGTTTACTGGTTGTTCATAGCTTCAGGTTAACCGGATTAACTTTCCGGTTTTGGATACATTCTTTGCTTCTTCTTCTAAACGGTTTGATTACTTGATCGGTTGGATTCTTGACCGGTCAGATTCTTGACCGTTCAAAGTTTTTGACCGTTCCTGCACAGAAAGTTTGTTTTTGTTAAGTTTTTATTTTAACCGGTCTAATTTATCTAACAATTTCTCCCTTTTTGATTATTTTATTTAAAATATTCAAAATAATGTAAGAAGTAAGAAGTAGGCCGGTTGTTTTAAAAGTTTGTTGGGCCGGATTTGAGAAAAAAATTTAGAAAAATTTTGGAGAAATTTGAGAAAAATTTTGTCTTTAAAGAAAAATTTTATGTTATCAATTTCTCCCCTTTTTATTATTTTATTTAAAATATTCAAAACCATGTAAGAAGTAAATTGTAGGCCTGTTTCCAAAAATACTTTATATATATAGGAAATATTATAAACTTGACATAAAGAGCGGATAATTAAAAATATATTCCCTATTCTTGTTGTCCTTAGGCATATATCTCTTTAGGTATTCAGCCATCGCTCCCTTTCCCGGATTGCACGGATCGATGCCAAGTCCAGAGGAAGATGCTTGACCGCCCGAGGTACCGGTGGTTGGTGAAGCTTGTGAAGTGACCGATCTGAGTGGAAGCACACCGACACACCGCGCTCTCTTTATTAGCGGTACAGCCTCTTCATCACCCTCTACAACTTCTGTGGAAATCGGGTTGATTGGAGGATCATTGGTCGGATCAGCAATGTCAGCCAACAACTGTTGAGTCCGTTTAGCCGCTGTCTTCTTGATTGCCTTTCTTTTTCTAGTTACCGGTCCGGTTGAGGGAGCAGCCGTATTGGATAGTTGATTTCTTTCTTCTATGTCCTCTACTATCAACTGTTGTTGGATTAGCCGAGCCGCATCCTCATTCGCTTGTACCGCTTGTTCCGGTGCGGCATTTTCTACCACCTGAACATGTTGGGCCAGGGTTGCATCCGCATGTTCCATTTCCTTTTGTATCCGCATGTTTTCATTCACAGCTTCTTGGATCTTTTGGGCCGCTATCTCATTCGCTTTTTCAAGCGCTTCGTCGGCCGCTAGCTTGGCCGCTATCATTTCTACCAGCTGTTCGGAGACCGCTTCCAGCGAGGCTTCGGTCAGCGCATGCATTTCTTCAAGCGCTGTCATTCTTTCAAGTATCGAACCGGCCTGGATACCGGATTGAAATAGACCCTCTTCAAGAGATGCCAACCTTTGATTGTGACTCTCTTCAAGAGTCGTTAACCTTTGATCCGTCGAACCGAGCCGCAGGTCGGTTTGAGCAAGACCGTCCTCCAGAGGTGTAGTTCTATGTGCCGTTGGATCGCCGAGTTGAGCGTTTCACTGGTAGACTCAACCAACCGGTTTGTTTTCTTCTCCCTTTCTGACATTCTCGGCCTCTTCTGGATTAGGACCGCCATTGGATTTGGATCTTTCATCATCTTTAGGATGAGATCTTGAAAAGTGTGAAGCTTCTTGATGACCGGCTTCCGATTCCAACCGCGTCATCTCATCGGTCAGCTCTTGTTCCTTAGCCGTTAACATCTCCAGCACTATTGTATCGAGCTGGTTTTTGTCCTCTTTAGGGACATTCTGTTCCTGAAGGTGAAGGATGTGGCCGGTGATTTCTTTTAATCGGGCGTGCATTTCAACCATCCTTCCTCTTCTAAGAGAGGTAACAACGCTCTTTGTTTTCGTCAGTTCGAACACTGACCTCTCTATTTCAACCAGCTTTTCCCATTTCTGATGATCGCTCACAACATGAGCCTGCTCGAAAAACTGCTCTATTATTTTGGAGACAACTCCTTCTCCCAATTGTTGAATGTCGTCGTCCACGGTTTTGTGTGCCTCCGGTTGTCTGGCTGGACCGGATTCATCAATAAGATTTGTGGCCGGATTTTCCCCATCGCCGACCTTCCCCTTTCCTTTGTCTAACCGATTCTGCTCGGTGTCGTTGGAGTTGGTGCGGCTGGAGCTTGATGCAGAATCCTCTTGATTAGGGATGTTGGCTTGAATATTAGCCGATCCGGATGTGTGGGGAACCGCATTGTTTCCGGATTGTTCTGCCTCCGGAGCCTTCTTCTTATGCTGCGATTTCCTGGGGCGAGTGGATGATTGTTTACCGGCTGAGGCCTTCACTCTGCTCGGTCGAGCCGTTGTACCCAAAAAGTGGGTAGACTTTATTATTTTACTATTGGGGATAAGGACACCTGGGCCGGTTTCGATATGTGAATTGCGCATTAGCTTTCCGAACGGAACGGTATATCCCCGCGAACGTTTTGAAGTCGGATCCACCATCTCACACAGGTTGGAGAAAACAACCTTGGCCTAGTCGATTTTAATACCTCTAACTATTCCGGCCAACATTTCAATCTTTGAACTTGTTAGGATGTCGTAGTTGCCTCCTCTTCCTTGGACCGACTTTGAGAGAATTTCGAAAAGTGTCATGTATTCCTGTTTTAGGTATGTTTTCTTACCGAACACCACTATCGGTTGGATAGTGTCTGATACAGCATAGCGAACGGCTAGGAGTACGTCCTCGTTCGTGTCCACGGTGAAGTCACCCCCCTTTATCGGTAGGCAGAGAGCTTCAGCAACCGATTCCTTTGTAACCTTAAACGGTTTTCAACCGACCGTTACGGATATGGTTTCTTCATTGAGTACGGCGGTTTAGAAGAACTCTGTGACCGCATCTTGATACATGACGAACGGTCCATTCAGAAAATGTTCCAGACCCGAGGTAGATATGAGTTCCAGCATTTGTTTAGCCTCCGTCGAACCGTTGGTTCGAATTTCTTCGAAGTCCACTTGGAAAATGTAGTTGAAGAGTGCAGAATCACGACCCATTTCGATTAGAAAGATTTGGAGTTGGAAAGATTGAAAACTTGAAGATTGGTTGATTGCTAAAGAGAGAAAGAAGATTCGCGGAATAGGAAAATAAAAAGACAAGTGAGGGTATTTATAGGCAGCGACCTGGAATGTGAACCAACGCGAGCCGTCACATCAAGGAAAGGCACCAATTTTCCATCCAAAACGAGTTGACGGTAGACTTTTGGGCGGCAACCTTTTGGCGGGAGGCCCTTTGGCGGGAAGTTATTAAATCGGTAAACCTTTTAACCGATAATTAATGAAGCGGTAAGGAATTTAACCGGTGGAGAATTTAAACCGACATTTGAATTTGAAGATTTAAATTGATATTTGATTAAAGGATAA